>NW_026739541.1:43292-84000 GCF_022355385.1 Mustela nigripes
TTTGAATCTCCCTGAGGGCTAGTGATGAACATTTTTTTCATGTGTCTTATAGCCATTTGTATGTCTTCATTGGAGAAGTGTCTGTCTGTATCTTCTGCCCATTTTTTGATATGATTGTCTGTTTTATGTGTGTTGTGTTTGAGGAGCTCTTTATAGATCCTGGATATCAACCTTTTGTCTGTACTGTCATTTGCAAATATCTTCTCCCATTCCGTGGGTTGCCTCTTTGTTTTGTTGACTGTTTCCTTGGCTGTGCAGAGCTTTTGATTTTGATGAAGTCCCAAAAGTTTATTATCACTTTTGTTTCCTTTGCCTTTGGAGACATATCTTGAAAGAAGTTGCTGTGGCTGATATCGAAGAGATTACTGCCTATGTTCTCCTCTAGGACTCTGATGGATTCCTGTCTCACATTGAGGTCTTTTATCCATTTTGAGTTTATCTTTGTGTACGGTGTAAGAGAATGGTCAAGTTTCATTCTTCTACATATAGCTGTCCAGTTTTCCCAACACCATTTATTGAAGAGACTGTCTTTTTTCCACTGTATATTTTTTCCTGTTTTGTCGAAGATTATTTGCCCATAGAGTTGAGGGTCCATATCTGGGCTCTCTACTCTGTTCCACTGGTCTATTATTTTTATTAAAAATTTTATTTATTTATTTGACAGAGAGAGATCACAAGCAGGCAGAGAGGCAGGCAGAGAGAAAGAGGAGGAAGCAGGCTCCCCGCCGAGCAGAGAGCCCGATGCGTGACTCGATCCCAGGACCCTGAGATCATGACCTGAGCCGAAGGCAGCAGCTTAACCCACTGAGCCACCCAGGCGCCCCTACTGGTCTATTTTTATGCCAGTACCATGCTGTCTTGGTGATCACAGCTTTGTAGTAAAGCTTGAAATCAGGTAGTGTGATTCCCCCAGTTTTATTTTTGTTTTTCAACATTTCTTTAGCAATTCAGGGTCTATTCTGATTTCATACAAATTTTTGTATTATTTGCTGTAGCTCTTTGAAAAATACCGGTGGAATTTTGATCGGAATGGCATTAAAAGTATAGATTGCTCTAGGCAGTATAGACATTTTAACAATGTTCATTCTTCTGATCCAAGAGCATAGAATGGTCTTCCATCTTTTTGTGTCTTCTTCAATTTCTTTCATGAGTGTTCTGTTGTTCCTTGAATACAGATCCTTTACCTTTTTGGTTAGGTTTATTCCCAGGTATCTTATGGTTCTTGGTGCTATAGTAAATGGAATTGATTCTCTAATTTCCCTTTTTTGTCTTTTCATTGTTAGTGTATAAGAAAGCCACTGATTTCTGTACTTTGAGTTTGTATTCTGCCATGTTGCTGAATTGCTGTATGAGTTCTAGTAGTTTGGGGGTGGAGTCTTTTGGGTTTTCTATATAAAGAATCATGTCATCTGCGAAGAGAGAGAGTTTGACTTCTTCATTGCCAATTTGGATACCTTTTATTTCTCTTTGTTGTATGATTACTGTTGCTAGGACTTCTAATACTATGTTGAACAAGAGTGGTGAGAGTGGGCATCCTTGTCGTGTTGCTGATCTCAATGGGAAGGCTGCCAGCTTTTTCTCATTGTGGATGATATTTGCTGTGGGTCTTTCAGAGATAGATTTTATGAAGTTCAGGAATGTTCCCTCTATCCCTATTGGAATACTACTTTGTAAAAAGCTGTCTCTTCTCCTCCATCTATTTATTTAATAATTTATATATCAGCATACACTCATGACTATTTTATTTTGTTTTATGGGTTAAACAATATTATTATTTATTTTTTTGTTTAAATTGTTTCAACTGTGGTGATCAGAGACTCCTTCAGGTTCGATCTTGGGTTTTTAAATTTCCAAATAGAAATTTGGAAATAGAAATAGAAATTTCTATCTGTTTTTGTTAGTAAGTTTTAGTTTTATTGTATTACTATCAGAGTGGATTGGTTGAAATATTCCTGCATAAAAGTTACTAATGTCTTCTTTTTGTTACTTAATTCACAGAGTAAACTCTTCATGAGTCCATGCTGATATAAATACACAAACGAATCAATGGGAGAAAAGAAGCAACTCTTCCTCACTATAGAATTTCAATTAGTTAATGTAGAGAAAAAGAGGGAGGTAGGGAATAATTGTTAGATAAACACCACAGAATTAAATGTTAGAGACAAGATCCACCAATGAATGCTAAAATTAACACAAAAATATGGGAAGAGACTGAGAAATTTTATAATCTCAACATATCTCCCTCAAAATACCTACCAATTACAAAATCAAAGATAGTAATATTACACTGGAAAACTCTAGCAGACACCAACTTAACCAAGTAATCAATGCAAATCATAAAAAACTGAGCAATTGTTACAGACTATACTAATGTTAAGTAAAATAACAAGTACAATAAGAGGTCTTGAATTAAAAAAATTTAAATAATATAACATTACACAAAAAGATGCTTAAAATTATAAGCTACTAGAAAGTGAAAATCAAAACCACAATAATATACCATTAAACATATATTAGAATGGCTAACGTAAAACTTATTGACAATACCAAGAGCTGAGAAGGACATGGAGCAACAGAAATCCACTGGTGGGAGTGCAAAATGGTATAGTCACTCTGGAAAGCAGTGTGGAAATTTCTCAAAAAGTTAAACACATACAAACACCAAGAATGAACCCTAATGTAACTATGGACTTGGGGTAATACACAAGCTAACTTTACACCTAAAGGACCTGGAGAAAGAACAACAAATAAAACCTTAACCAAACAGGAGAAGAGAAATAATAAATATTAGAGCAGAGATCAATGTAGAAACCAGAAAAAGAGTAGAACATATCAATGAACCTAGAAACCAATTCTTCAAAAGAATTAATAAGATCAATAAACCTCTGGCCAGACTTAACCAAAAGAAAAGAGTAAGGATCCAAATTAATAAAATCATGAATGAAAGGAGAGAGATCACAAGTAACACCAAGGAAATAGAAACAATTATTAGAAATGATTTCCAGCAACAATATGCGAAAAAATTAAGTGACCTAGAAGAAATGAATGCCTGGAAGCTTATAAATTACCAAGTCTGAAATAGGAAGAAACAGACAATCAGAACAGACCCATTACCAGTAACAAAATTGAAGTAGTAATCAAAAACCTCCCAAAAAACAGAGTCCAGGGCCAGATAGCTCCCCAGGGGAATTCTACCAAACATTTAAAGAAGAAATCATATTTATTCTACTGAAGTTGTTGCAAAAAATAGAAATATAAGGAAAACTTTCAAACTTGTTCTATGAGGCCAGCATTATCCTGAACCTAAAACCAGGCAAAGACCCCATCAAAAAAGAGAATTACAGACCAATTTCTTTGATGAACATGGATCTCAAAATTCTCACCAAGATACTAGCCAATAGGATCCAACAGTACATTAAAAAGTTTATTCACCACGACTGTCAGATTTATTTCTGGGATGTAAGAATGGTTCAGCACTCCCAAATCTATCAACATGATAGAGCACATTAATAAAGGAAAAGACAAGAACCATATAATCCTCTAAATTGATAGAGAAAAAGCATTTGACAAAATATAATATCCTTTCCTGATTGAAACTCTTTGTAGAGTAGGGATAGAGGGACATACCTCAATAACATAAAAATCATCTATGAAAAGCCCACAGCGAATATCATTCTCAATGGGAAAAAGCTGAGAGCTTTTCCCTTAGGGTTAGAAACATGACAGTGATGCCCACTTTCACCACTATTGTTCAACAAAGTGCTAGAAGTCCTAGCATCAGCAATCAGGCAACAAAAAGAAATAAAAAGTGTCCAGTTGGTAAAGAAGATTTCAAACTCTCTCTCTTTCCAGATGACATGATACTTTATGTGGAAAACCCAAAAGACTCCACCCCCAAATTACTAGAACTCATAGAGTAATTCAGTAATGTGGTAGGATACAAAAAGGCAAGGAAATCAGTTGCTTTTCTATGCACTAACAATATAACCATAGAAAGAAAAATTAAGGAATTGATTCCATTTGCAATAGCACCAAAACCCAGAAGATACCAGGAATAAACCCAACAAAAGAAGTAAAGGATTTGTACTCTAGAAACCTCAGAACACTTATGAAAGAAATTGAGGAAGACACAAAAAGATGGGAAAGCATTCCATGCTCACAGATCGGAAGAATAAACTGTTAAAAATATCTATCCTGCCCAGAGCAATCTACACTTTCAATGTCATCCCTATTAAAATCCATTGGCATTTTTCAAGGAGCTGGAACAAACAATCTTAAAATTTGCGTGGAACCAGAAAAGACCCTAAAACACCAAGGGAATGTGGAAAAAGAAAAACAAAACTGAGGGCATCACAATGCCTGACTTCAAGCTGTGATCACCAAGACAGAATTGTATTGGCACAGAAACAGACACATAGACCAATAGAAAAGAATAAAGAGCCCAGAAATGGACCCTCAACTCTATGGTCAATTAATCTTTGACAAATCAGGAAAAAATATACAGTTGAAAAAAGACAGTCTCTTCAATAAGTGGTGCTGGAAAAATTAGACAGCTACAGACTGAAGAATAAACCTGGACCATTCTCTTACACCATACACAAAGATAAACTCTAAATGGATGAAAGACTTCAACATGAGACAGGAATCCATCAAAATACTAGAGGAGAAGACAGGCAGTAACCTCTTTGACACTGACCATGACAACTTCTTTCAAGACACATCTCCAAAGGCAAGGGAAAAAAATGCAAAAATGAACTTTTAGGACTTCATCAAGTTAAAAAGTTTCTACACAGCAGAGGAAACAGGCAACAAAACTAAGAGGTAACGTGTAATGTGAGAAGATATTTGTAAATGACATTATAGAAAAAGGGCTGGTATCCAAGATCCATAAAAAACTTCTCAAACTCAACACTTAAAAAATAAATAATCCACTTAAAACAAATGAGAAGAAGACATGAACAGACATTTCTCCAAAGGAGACATATAAACGGCTAGCAGAACACGAAAAAATGCTCAACATCATACAAATCAAAACCACAGTGAGATACTACCTTACACCATTTAGAATGGCAAAAATTAACAAAACAGGAAACAACAAATGTTGCTGAGAATGTAGAGAAAGGGGAGCCCTCTCACACTATTGGGAATGCAAGTTGGTACAGCCACTTTGGAAAACAGTATGGATGTTCCTCAAGATGTTCAAAATAGAGCTACCCTACAACCAAGCAATTACGCTGCTAAGTATTTACCCAAAGGATACAGATGTATTGGAAAAAGGGGCATATGTACCCCAATGTTCTTAGCAGCAATGTCCACAATAGCCAAACTGTGGAGAGAGTGGGGATGGTCTTCAACAGATGAATGGATAAAGATGTTGTGGTACATATATACAGTGGAATATTACTCAGCCATCAGAAAGGATGAATATTCACCATTTGCATTGACATGGATGGAACTGGAGGGGATTATGCTAAGTGAAATAAGACAAAGAGAGAAAGACAATTATCATACGGTTTCATTCATCTGTGAAACATAAAGAATAGCAAGGGGTACATAGGGAAAGGGAGAGAAAACTGAAGGGGGAGAAGTCAAAGAGGGAGATGAACCATGAGAGACTATGGACTCTAGGAAACAAAATGAGGGATTCAGAGGGGAGAGGGTCATTGGAGGGGATAACCAGGTGATGGGTATTGAGGAGGGCAGGTGTAACGAGCAGTGGATGTTACACAAAACTAATCAATCATTGAATATTGCATCAATGTTCAATGAATGTTCAATTGAATGTTCAATTCATCAAACATTAAACATCAAAAACTAATGATGTACTATACAGTGGCTAACTCATCATAATAAAAAAAAAACTATGGACTTGAAGTGATAAGAACATATAAATACAAGTTTAACATTATATTCATAATATAATAATAATATTGATCATGGGGGAAGCTGTCCATGTGTGAAATCAGGGGGAGATGGGAAATCTCTCTACTTTCTGCTTAATTTTGCTATGAGCCTAATACTGTGCTAAAAATAAAGTCTAATATTTTTTTAAGTTAAATATACACTTATAAGATGATCCAAACTGTTCCACTTCTAGGTATTTATTTTAGAGAAATGAAAAGTTATGTCCACAGGAAATCTTACTTGTGAATATTTATAGCATTTGTGGTACATTCACACAATGAGATATTACTCACCAATAAAAAGAAATGAACTACTGATAATAACATGAAATAATTTTAAAAATGCATTATCCTAAGTGAAAGATGTAGTTTTGAAATGTTGTTAACTGTATTATCTTATTCATATAGTGTTATGGAAGAAAAATAGATAACTAGAGACTAGATCAGTGGTTTCCTGGGGTTAGAAGTGAGGTGATGGCATAAAAGCATAAGGATAATAGCAGGAGAGTCAGAATTTTTCTGTATTCTGTCTATAATCATTATAAGAATCATAACTGGAAACCTAAATCTCCTACCCCCCCAACCCATCTTGCCTACCCCACTGCTCTCCTTCCACTCTGGCAACACTCAATTTGTTCTCTGTATTTGTAGGTTTGATTCTGCTTTTTGTTTCTTCATTCATTTTTTTTTTTTTTAGAAGATTCCACTTTGAGTAAAATCATATAGTATTTTTCTTTATATTAGCATCCTCTTATCCATTTTTCTATTGATGGACACTTAGGTTGCTTCTATATCTTTCTTGGCTATTATATTCAATTGGTTTTGCCTTTTGAAGTGGGATTACTACAGGCCACTAGTATAAAGTATGTACAACATATGTATACCATGTATTAAGATGAAAAGACTGCCTTCAACTCTGGTAGCTACATGGAAAAATGATACAGGAGTTTATTAAGTGGTTCTAGCTGTGGCAGCAATATGGCAAAGAAAATGAAAAAAGTCAAGGGAAATTAAAAAAAACTCTTTGCATCCTCACCTTTTATATATTAAATCATTTTGTTCATTTAAATTAACTTTGTCTTTATTTTTTTAAGTGCTGATTTTACAAAAAATAGGGTAGCTATCCATTTCTAATTAAAGCATTAGATAAAATTGTATTGTAGCTCGGTATGTGTATGACTGGGTGTGAAGAATTAGTATAATAACTTAACCCATATGCAGCTACCCTGATGGATCTGTAATATGAAAGATGTCATCTTTCATACAACAATGCCCAGGATGCAAGTTTTTTCTGCCAAGGGCTAAAGGCCAATGCCTACCAATTGGCCCATAAGGTTGGAAATGCTTTGATGAATTCTTGCTCAGCATGTTCTTCCATTGAGTAGCAACTTTTTCTTTATTTTAAAATATATAATACTTCATATTGCAACAGTTTTTTATTCAAAATGGATTTTCTAGGAGCCTGAACCTCATATGAGTTTTGTGACCCTCACTAACAAAAAGAATAGACAATCACAAATATAAAAATAGGTATAAAAGAGAATATTTATAATAAGAAAATAAATATTAGGAAAATTAAAAGTTTTAAGAAGCTGAAAAATATCACAAAATTTAGTAAATATATTTTCATTAACTTCCTGTCATACATGTATCACACTTGTGTCCTGCATTTTTTGACCCTGTGCCCTTTGATTACAATTTTGTAATGCCATTTGTATAGAGAGATTAGAGAAGTAATTCAGTTTTCCTTCTGATTGATTTACATTTTAATTATTATTGATAGCTGGGATGCATAAAACAAGCAATTCCGTATATATAGATGTACCCCATTTCCAGTGTTGATTCAAAGAAGATTCTAAATATAGGAATTCTGATCAATACTCTTCTGTGTAACCCCCAAAAAGAAAAAAAAACCCACATCTGATTTATTCAAGTGTGTTTCTGAGGAGAGACAATGCCTTTTGACTTGTCTACGATAACTGACTCTTACATTTACTATTCTCATGATTTAGTCTGAACATTTCACTGTTCACACATTTCTGTTGTTGGAAACAGTGAAGCATATTTATGTCATGATATGTCCTCTCCCCATACCCAGAACAGCTTTATTTTAGCAACTAAAATGTCCAGTCCCATGTAGGAATCAACTTTGTGAACATAGGTTAAAGCTCATATTTGCTTGAGTCTTGGAAGTCTGCAGCATTGGCCGGGGGCGGTGCCTGGGGCAAATGGAAAAGGCTTTACTGTATTTATTATTTTTGGTGTCGAGCCATCTGGGTGATTAGATTGCCTGCTGACTCTCTCATGGAGAGTCTGTGGATTATTATTTTGCGAATTCTTAGAGCATCTTATAATGCAGGATTTGTTTCCACAAGCCAGCCACTTTCAATTCTTTGTCCTCTAGGCTTCTTAGCTACCTCTTCACCCTCCTCTTCTACATCATTTTACCCCCACCCCCATGGTCTTCTTTGGTGAAGTGTCCTTCAAGTGACTTCAGGTTGATTTAACTAGTCCCGGGGAAATGTGCACATTGGAACAGTAGAGCTGCTTCCCCAGTGAAATGTCATTCTTTCCATGGCCTCTGGCTTTTGAAGGCACAGCCTCCCTCTTAGTAACTCCTCTCACTCTCAGACTCCAGAAGGCACATGTTATGTGCTCTCCTTGAAGCCCCTCTCACTTGGCATAAGATAAGAGGGATAAAATCCCTTTCCTCAGTGATGGGATAGAAACATCTCAGCATTCTTACAAGAATGCACTCTTTCCTTTTAGTTGCATTCATTCATAGCCTGGAGAAGGGTCAGGAATTTCTCTTGGCAGGACTGATTTTAAAATCACTCAGTAAATTCAGCATTGTTGCCTTAGCACCTTGATCTAGGTTATAGGGGCATTTGTGATCTACTCTATATTCTTTACTGAAACTAAGAAGAAAACTATTTTAGTTTAATATTATATTATAAAAATATGTGTATCTTGATGTGGGAAACACAGGTAAAAGAAAAATTAAATTTCTTTACTACTTAGAGCCCACTGACAAGTCCTTGAAACAAATAGTGACATTCCTCTAGGAACTCAGCTGACTTGATGTTAATACTTTGCTAAGAGCAAAAGACAATCTTAGCTTAACATTATCCCACTCACCCACTCACCCAGGATCCTGTAAGTCTTTTTTTAACATATAAAAAAACTTTGGAAACTTCTTTTACCTCTAGCCCCCAAGATATATGTTGGCAATCATCTCCTAAGCATATGGCCTACTGATATACATCTGAAAAGTCTCATGACTAAGGTTTTATTAAACAGTAATAAATGACTTTCTTAACAATAGCTAGCCCCTTCAAGGTGTGGGAAACCTTGCTTCCAAAATTCCTTAGAGACTTATGCTATCCCTAACCTCCTCCCAACTTGAACGTATATAATCAGCCACTCCTCCTGACACCAGTAGAACTATTTCTGCCCACAGATCCTGTTCCTGTGCTTTAATAAAATCACAAGACATCTCAAGAATTCTTTCTTGGCTGTTGGCTCAAAACCCTAACATTTTTTCTACATCAGTGATGGTGAATGTTGTGGTTCTGGTGGTGGAGATGTTGGTAAAAGTGGGAGTATTTGAAGTATTGGTTGTGTTAGAGGTAGGACAAGTGGTGGAGATGGAAGTGGTGGTAGTGGTGGGGGTAGTGGAGGTGATGGAAGTGGAGGTAATAGTGTTGGTGGAGGTGAAGGTGGTGGTGATTGTAGAGGTGGAGGTGGAAGTGAAGTGGTGATGAAGGTGAAGGTAAATGTGATGGGGGTGGTAGTACAGTTAGAGGTCAGTGGTGTTGAAGAGAAAAAATTACTCCCATCTTTTGAGACCAGCCCCAGGAAGGTAGGCCTCAAAAGATGGGAAGTTACTAACAATAATCTAGAGATAACCAGAAGCCCTGCTGGGAGCAAGAGATAACCAGCCATTTCTGCTTCTGCAAACCCTCATCCCCTCCAGTTTAATCCCACTTACCAGCAGTCAGCATAGCCCTTGAAACCTGACCCTCTTCACTCCCCCATAAAAAGCTCTATAATTCCACTGCCTTATCCCCAGAATTTTGAACATGAGCTCTTCTGGGTCCTCTGATGTAAAATAAACCTGAGTTCTCCTACTTCTCTGAGTGTTGCTTGGTTTCTCACCAGTCTGATTATTTTCTGCAACAATGTTGGTGTTGGTGGAGGTGAAACTTGTGAGGCTGTGGCAGAGTAGACACAAAGCAACCCTAAAGGAATCCTCTATGCTCTATGGTGCAGACTTCACAGAACATAATCTCCAGTGAGGATGAGTTCACAGTAAAGCAATTACGAAGCATAGTAAGAAATGAATTTTGTAAACAAGAGTCAGCAGACAGCACAAATGGAAAATTTGCATCCGAAGTATGAGATTTAAGATATAAAAGAAATCTTAGAAGGGAAAAAATTGAAATGATGGGAAGAGAAAATTTGAAATAAATATATGTCTTTGTTCAAACACACTAAGTCCCAAGCAAAATAAAGACAAATTCATGCCTAAATATGTTAGAGTAGGTTTTCTGAACTTCAAAAGCAAAAATTAGAGAAAAATCATAAAAGCCACTGAGATAATTGACAGACTTGGGAAGAAGAAACAAGAGGCAGCTAGTGCTCTACCAAGGACTATGGCTCCTCTGTCAACAACTAGAGATTCAAGGAAAAAAAATGGAAACATACTTTAAAAGTGTTGAGAGGAAATGACTACTGAGAACAGGCAAGGTTTTCAGGCAATATTTTCAGAGATTCTTGAAGTATAAGTAATAGTTAAAAATCTGCACTTGAAGGAAAGAATAAATAAAGCTTGAACTTTAGCAAAAAGGAAATTAATCCAAAAGGGGAAGAGTAGGACACTGAAAACAATGACAAATAAAAACTCCATACATCTTGGCAAATCCAAATGAGTATTAATTATAAATGATAACATTAAAAGCTGAACTCAGTAAATTTTTAAAAGGCAATAGAATGAAATATTGGAAAACAACAAATATAGAAGATGACAAGAATTTACACTGAAGAGAGTCTGAGAGTCCTATATTCTATGGTCAGAATAGAGATATCTATTAACTTTCAACTATGTTAAATAATCATGTTAAACAGTTAAGAGTAATCTCTCAAAGAGTAAAAAGAGGATGCATTGTTATGCCCCAATAATGGGTCCGTGATTAAAGGAGTGAGACTGATACAAAGCGAAGGTCAAGCAAAGCTTTATTTCGCACCAAGCATCAAGAATCTAACCAATTGTTTGGGGCCGCACCTCTTACAAGAGAGGGCAACCCTTCTTTGTTTCACAGTGTAGCATTTAAGACCAAAGGCCATGCGGTTGGGCCTGGCCACACACAGGTGGCCAATGAGATTGTAATACACAGAGGAAACTCCATAGTGATGCTAGGTGACCAATTGAGTTACAATTTACCCTAGTAGACATTTGAACCAGCCTATTACACCTTGATTGGGATTGGCGCCCAAAAGGCTTCCAAAGGACGGGGCCCATACTCCTTGGTAACCAAGGAAACAGTATGCATCCCCCCACTGATCAGATGTCTTCACCTGGCCTGACCCACCTTTGTATCTGGACATTGTTACCTGAAGCTGGTTTCTGGGACTTGTTTTTAAGTGAATCGCCTGGGGGAAGGGAAGCAGGGACAGTTTAACTTTAATGAAAGTCTCTTGCTAAATAGGTCCTTACAGCATAACTTCCAAAACAGTTGCAATAAAATGGGAACAAAGAAAACTTATCAGTAAAAAAGAAAGCTGGAAAGAAGATGGGCAAGAAAGCAAAAAAATGCTGGTGATTTAAACACATAAGTGAGATGGTAGAAATCACTCCAGGTGACCTGTGACAAGGAAAGGTGTAAAATGGGGCAGGTCTCTTCTAGAGCATCTGGTTTAGCCCCAGCTCAGTTTGACAGGGTGGTCTGGGAACTTCAGAGGAAGAGGCAGGAAATTGGAAGGAATGGCCTAGCTCACACAGAAATGATATCTGCCTGTGCTGGGTTTGAATCCTGTGTCCACTCAATACAACCATTCTTTCTTTTGACGTTTTGTCCATATTTCCAAACCAGTGCATTGTTCTTAATTGTCTCTGTGTATCTCTGGTTTGTTGCTGGATCCATAGTCAGCTTAGACTCATGGAAAAATCAAGCAGGTGTGACCTGAGAAAGCGTGGTACATGTTTCCCATTTTTCTGAGGGAACAAACCACATACAATATAAATTAACTGTCTGTTCTCTGCTCATCCATTCTCCAGGTATTGCTGTTAGGGTGGGGGTGAGGGGTTGCACCACCCTGAAGCTTCAAAAATAAATATATGCCTTCTGGCTAAATGTGGAAAAAATGCAAAAGATGATAGAGTCTTTGGTGGCTGTGAAAGAGATTCCTTTCTGGTCACATTTTCAGGTGGCTATAGCTTTTTAAATAGTCTTCTTAAAACACACGAACTTTATAACCTATATATGGCACAACCAGTTCTTCTTTTAGGAAGCTATTTGAAATCTATTTCATTCAAAGATAAATCTTTTGTTTCTTCCCTGGGCCCATTTTATCCTATCTATTTGTTTCCTTCCTTTGAAAACAGAGTCAAAGAGAAAGCAGGAATAAGCACTTCTCCTGACCCTCTTTTCTTGCATTGCAAAAGATCATTCCTGCCAGCTTGAAGTAAGAAGAAAAGAAACACTAAGTCCTTCAGTAGAAATACAGAAGGCTCTTAGGGAGAACCCAGAGCTGAATTTAAAGAGACAGTCTTGACAAACCACTATAGGTTCTGAGTGATCAGCCAAAGTTACTCAAGAGCACATAGTATTTGAAGTATTTGGTATTTGTGCACTGGAGGGGATTCTAAATGTCAGCCCCTCTTCAACATTTCCACATGGGCCCCGCTGGTTTTCTCCATGCTTCTGCCAGACAGCAGGACTCAACCATTTGCTTTTTCCTTGTAAATAATCCATCGGGCTTCTCCTTTATAAATTTTGCCTCCTTCCTTCTTTCCTTCCTTCCCTCTTTTCTTCCTTTTTTCTTCCTCAATTTTATTTCATTATGGTAGGGGCTTACCATGTGATCTTCCCTCTGTAAGGGCCTATTTAGCCAGAGCGGCTCCATCCTGGTTGAACAGCCATTTTGTTGTTTATGCAGTAAAACTTAAACTGACCCCCCCCTCCCCCGAACTTACTTGAAAGCGAGTCTGGGAAACTAGTCCCAGGTAACAAAGCCCAAATACAAGGGCGGGTCAGGCCAGGTGGAGACATCCAATCAGTGGGGCCAATCAGTGGGATGTGCATACTGTCTCCCTAGCTACGAAGGAGTGTGGGCCTTGCCTTTTGGGAGTCAATTCTGACCAAGGTGTTAGGCTAGTTCAAATATCTATTATAGGGTAAATTATAATTCAATTGGTCACTTCTGTGTGACCTAGCATGACTATGCAGTTTTCTCTGTGTGTTACAATCTCATTGGCCACCTGTGTGTGGCCAGACTCAACCACATGGCCTTTGCCCTTTAAAAGTTAGTTGGTAAGGCAGAGAGGGGTCACCCTCTTTCTAAGAGGTGGCCCCAACTGGTTAGTTTGATTCTCAATGCTTGGCAAGAAATAAAGCTTTACTTGCCCTTTGCTTTGTATCAGTCTCGTTCCTTTGATTACAAACCCATCACCTCTTAACACATTTTAAGTTGTAAAATATGGTATTGATATCTATAGGCACAATTTCGTACAGCATATCTCTAGAGCTTATTCATTTTGCTTGACTGAAACTTTATGTCTGCTGATTAGGAACTCTCTGTTTCCTCTCCCCTCAAGCCCTGGCATCCAACATTCAACTCTTTGCTTCTGTGAATTTGACTATTTTAGTTACTTCAGTTAAATGGAATCATAAAGTGTCTGTCTTTTTGTGAGACTTACTTTTGTAGGCTTACATTACTTAGCATGTTTTCCAGGTTTTTTCATTTTGGATATTGCAGAATTTCCTTCTTTTTGAAGGCTGGATAATATTCCATTGTATGTATATAACATATTTTCTTATTTCATTCATCTGTTGGAGATTTAGATTGTTTCCACACCAAGGCTGTGTGAATAGTGTTGCAATGAATACGAGAGTGCAGAGATCTTTTCAAAATCCAATAAAAACCAGAGCAAGTGTTCCTCAAAAAATTAAAAATAGAACCACCATATAATCTGGCAATTGCACTTGTGAATATTTATCCTCTTCTTTTTTTGCATAATGCTCATTTTAAAAACATCATTCCTTTTTTCCGTCAGAAATGCCATATATATTTTTGTTCAGTTTAATATCATGGCCACTTTTTTTCAGCTTTTATTATGTGTCTACTGCAACTGAGAGGATACCTTTGATGTGGGGAGCAAATGTTGTGCCCATATTTTGAGACCCCCCAAAGACGACCACCAGAGTCCAGAGTCCAAGCCAAACAGCAAGGGTTGTTTATTAGGAATTTGAACCCCGACTTCCACACACTCGTTGCCGGTGACGCTAAGAGGTCCCGAGCTCAGGATCACAACACTGTTTATACACAAATTTGGGGGAGGCAGGAACTTAGCATACATCATAGTATCTTGTAACAAATCACCACATACCGCGGGAAAATCAAAAAGGAACTCTATAATATGACTGGCATGCTACAGAGCGGGAAAAGGCTGGGAACGGATTATTGGTTAGGGCAAAGGGCTCTTCTAACAAACGGTCATTCTTCAAACTGCTGAGTTGGCACCACTAGGGGATGTGTCACCTCAGGTTTGACCGGGGTCTTCCTGTCAAGCCGCAGGGCACCAGATGGTTGTTTTTAAATTTTTTTTTCAATTTATTTATTTTCAGAAAAACAGTATTCATTATTTTTTCACCACACCCAGTGCTCCATGCAATCCCCGCCCTCTATAATAGCCACCACCTGGTACCCCAACCTCCCACACCCCCGCCACTTCAAACCCCTGAGATTGTTTTTCAGAGTCCATAGTTTCTCATGATTCATCTCCGCTTCCAATTTACCCCAACTCCCTTCTCCTCTCTAACACCCCTTGTCCTCCATGATATTTGCTCCACAAATAAGTGAAACCATATGATAATTGACTCTCTCTGCTTGACTTATTTCACTCAGCATAATCTCTTCCAGTCCCGTCCAAGTTGCTACAAAAGTTGGGTATTCATTCTTTCTGATGGAGGCATAATACTCCATAGTGTATATGGACCACGTCTTTCTTATCCATTCGTCCGTTGAAGGGCATCTTGGTTCTTTCCAATAGTTTGGCGACTGTGGCCATTGGTGCTATAAACATTGGGGTACAGATGGCCCTTCTTTTCACGACATCTGTATCTTTGGGGTAAATACCCAGGACTGCAATGGCAGGGTCATAGGGAAGATCAATTTTTAATTTCTTGAGGAATCTCCACACTGTTCTCCAAAGAGGCTGCACCAACTTGCATTCCCACCAACAATGGAAGAGGGTTCCCCTTTCTTCACATCCTCTCCAACACATGTTGTTTCCTGTCTTGCTAATTTTGGCCATTCTAACTGGTGTAAGGTGATATCTCAATGTGGTTTTAATTTGAATCTCCCTGAGGGCTAGTGATGATGAACATTTTTTCATGTGTGTGATAGCCATGTGTATGTCTTGATTGGAGAAGTGTCTGTTCATATATTCTTCCCATTTTTTGATATGTTTGCCTGTTTCGTGTGCGTTGAGTTTGAGGAGTTCATTATAGATCCTGGATATCAACCTTTTGTCTGTACTGTCATTTGCAAATATCTTCTCCCATTCCGTGGGTTGCCTCTTTGTTTTCTTGACTGTTTCCTTGGCTGTGCAGAAGCTTTTGATTTTGATGAAGTCCCAAAAGTTTATCTTCGTTTTTGTTTCCTTTGCCTTTGGAGACATATCTTGAAAGAAGTTGCTTGGCTGATATCGAAGAGATTACTGCCTATGTTCTCCTCTAGGATTCTGAAGGATTCCTGTCTCACGTTGAGGTCACCAGATGGTTGTTATCTCTCGGCCCAGAGCCGGATTGTGGAGGGGTCTGGGAGTGATGAGGGAGCACAGGGCTGGCTGAAGACAAAGCAAAAGCAGGCGCCTTGCACCCCCCTCTCCATTCTCTCCCCCTCTGTCATATGTGTAGAATCCCTCAGGCAGCCCTGACTGCCATGAACAATAAGCAAATAGTTAATTTGCAGAGCTCACAATCCTGCTAGACAGGAGTCTCCCTTGGTTTGCAAATGTCCTAAATCTCACTAACAAAGACGATTGATAGCAGGATTGTGACATCCCACCAAAAAGTCTCTCAATTATCTTAATGTTAATGGCTGGTCTGAAGACAACATTGATCAAGCCACAAGGGCAAGGCCTGCAAGGGCAAGGCCTCAGGTAGGCCTCTGATATCCTGGCTCCTTGTAGGCCCTCTTTAGCATATGAAAACTCCCCTTGAAACCTCCCTTCTCTTCACCTTCCCTCAACTGCAAGGTATATAACTTGCCTACCCTTACAACCCGGGGCAGCAGCTCTTCCTGCCCACGGGTCCTGTCCCCGTGTTTTAATAAACCACCATTTTTGCACCAGAGATGTCTCAAGAATTCTTTATTGGTTATCGGCTCTGGACCTCAGCCCACCGAACCTCACCTAGGTTCTAGAACTTCATCAGTAGCACCCTTTGCTGTTTAATTCTAGGGCTTGAAAATATCTTGTTTGGGTTTTGGTGGTAAGACATCTGCTTTTCTTTGTGTCTGGGTGGCTCAGTTGGTTAAGCATCTGCCATCACCTCAGGTTATGAGTCCCAGGATCCAGCCCCAAATGGGGATCTCTGTTAGTTGTGGAGTTTGCTTCTCCATCTGCCTCTCACCCCACTCATGCTCTTTCTTGCTCTGCTCTCTCTCTAATAAGTGCAATCTTAAAAAAAAATTTGCTTATCATCTGCTTATCTTGGCATAGCCTGATCTTTTTTCTACTCAATGGGAATTGGGGACAGTATCACCTGGGATCTACATAAAGAAAAATGTGCTTTTCTTGCCAGCAATGGAGTTGGCATGCTTTCTTTAAGGCACTCTACCCTAAAAGAAAAAAAAAAAAGTCCTCTTTAATAAATACTGCATGCTGGGGCTACACAGTAGGGTGCAAAAGGGACAAGTAGACTCAAGTCAACAGACATGCTTTGTAATGCACAGCCAGCTTTGTAAATATGTTGACACCATTTTCTGCAGGGGAATGAAGACAAGAGAAGTTTTCACAGTCCTCTTTGGAGGTGCTTCCTGCTCCCCTCTCTATCTAATGGCCTGGCATTGTTTTTCGTTGACTGTTGTAGCTAATGGCATTATTGCCTTAGGGAAATTAGGGGCATAATGCAGAGGATGGGGAACTAATTGGCCAATATGTAAGCAAAATGCCTAGGGCCAGCTCCTTCCTGATAGCAGGAAGCAAGACCACAAATCAAAAGAAAAAATTTCAGAAATCTTGAGATCCTTTTAAAAATAAAGACTAAGGGAAATAGTGGTAGCTCAATGGGCAGCAGTTCACTTTATATGTGGGGGATTTCTTTCATAGAGGCAGATTCATTTGAGATCAGATCACTTCAAGATTTAAAATGCAGGCTCAGTTGGTGCAGTGTGAACTGGCCAGACCCTGCATTCTTCCCCAGCTACCAGGCATGTTGAGACTGATGAAGATCTAGAACCTAGGTGAGGTTCGGTGGGCTAAGGTCTGGAGCTGGTGACCAAGAAAGAATTCTTGAGACATCTTTGGTGCAAAATAGTGGTTTATTAAAGCACGGGGACAGGACTTGTGGGCAGGAAGAGCTGCTGCCCCGGGTTGTGAAGGTAGGCATGTTATATACCTGGCGGTTTGGGGAAGGTGAGGGGAAGGGATGGGAGGTTTCAACAGAGTTTTCACATGTTAAGGAGGGCCTACAAGGTGCCAGGGGGAGGCCTTGCCCTTATGGCTTGATCAATGTCATCTTTAGGTCAGGCATTAACATCAAGATAGTTGGGAGATTCTTGGTGGGGTATTATGATCCTGCTATCATTTACATTCCCTTCTACCTCAGCCTCCTCCTGTTTATGGTGGGGAGGGAGACATTAGGGCTTCAGGAACTAAGAGTTATTTGCCTCTGGAAATTTGTGCTATTGATAATGTAACCTCCCTGTTTAGGTCTCTAGGACATCTGTAGAGCAAGGGAGATTCCTGTTCTGCAGGATTGCGATCCCTGCAAGTTACCTATTTATCATTTTATGGCAGTCAGGGGTGTCTGAGGAATGCTACACATATTACGGAGGGGAGTGGGTGAAGAGGGGGTGCAAGGCGCCAGCTTTTGCTTTGTCCTCAGCCAGCCTCCTGCTCCCTCATCAAGACGACATCTTGAAGGTGATGTGGAAATGTTAGTGTTCAGAGACAACAGCCATAAAGAATTCTTGAGACATTTTCAATGCAAAAGGTGGGTTTTTAAAAACACAGGGACAGGACCTGTGTGTAGAAAGAGCTGCACTGGCATTATGAGGAGCAATTGATTATATATTTGGAGTTTAGGGAGGTAAAGACAAAGGGAAATTTCCAAAAATTTTTCACATATTAAAGAAGACCCTCAGGGCTCTGAAGGCCTAGCTATAGTCAAGATAAGGTTGCTTTTCCCTCTAGCAAAGCATTCATATTAAGACAGTGGGGAAAATAAAATAAATTTTTTTTAAAAATTTCAAAGACAGTTGGGAGTTTCTGGAAGAATGTCATACTTTGCCTGTCTCAAGCACTTGCCAATAGGCTGCAGGTTATAAGGAAATTTAATTTTATATACATTTCTTTTGCCTTTGTGAGATGCCTAAATTATAACCATTACCGCTATTTCTGCTTCTGTACCTTCACTTGCTAACCCATGAGGAGATGGAAAAATACCAGCAGACTTTCTATAGACACTCTGTAACCACACATCGCCCTCCCAGAATTGAACCTGACAGAATGGCTGCTCCTGATGAAGTTCTAGAACCTAGGTGATGTTCGGTGGGCTGAGGTCCGGAGCCGATGACCAAGAAAGAATTCTTGAGACATCTTTGGTGCAAAATGGTGGTTTATTAAAGCACAGGAACAAGACCCGTGGGCAGGAAGAGCTGCTGCCCCAGGTTGTGACAGATGGCAGGTTATGTACCCTGCGGTTGGGGGAAGGTGAGGGGAAGGGAGGTTTCAGTGGAGTTTTCATATGCTAAAGAGGGCCTACAAGGTGCCCGGAAGACCAATGTTGTCTTTTAGCCATCCATTAACATCAAGATAGTTGGGAGATTCCTGTCTTGCAGGATTGTGATCTCTGCAAGTTAACTATTTATTTCTTGTTTATGGCAGTCAGGGATGCCTGAGGAATGTTACACATATTACCGAGGGGGAATGGATAGAGAGGGAGTGCAAGGTGCCAGCTTTTGCTTTGTCCTCAGCCAGCCCCCTGCTCCCTCATCAGTAGTGACCGATTAAATTACAATTTACCCTATAGTAGTTATTTGAACTAGCCTATCACTCTGGTCAGAATTGGTGCCCAAAAGGCAGGGTCCACATTCTTGGGTGGTTAGGGAGGTATTTTCCTGATTGGATGTCTCCACCTGGCTTGACTCATCTTGTATTCTGGGCTTTGTTACCTCCCCCTGACCTGATACGTCCTGGTAAATGGGCTCTGTTATCAGGGGCTGGTCAGTCATATTTTTCTGGTTTCCCAGACTTGTTTCTAAGTAAGTTCCTCAGTGGGGGGGGGGGGGGGGGGCAGTGTCAATCTAAGTTTACTGCATAAACAACAAAATGGCTCACTCTGGTTAAGCAGGCTCTTACAGTTAACAATAGACCAAGTGTGATTATTTTGTGGAAGTATGTGAGACCATTCAGTGCAACCCCAAGATATTTGGAAAATACTTGATTACAAATGAAAAGACCTCTCCCACCCTCTTTAATCTTCTATAGTATAATTTTTTTAATAAATTCCTGGAGCAGTATGCTAGACTTTTATCATTACCAATGTATCTAATGCTTAAATCTGATTTTTTAAAAATATATTTTGAGTTTACCTCAATGGCACAAATTATCTGTGGCATAACATTTCCTAGTTCCTTTTTCCCATATGGCTTCCTCTGGTTAATAAGAATGCTCTCTTTTGAATCTTCCCTTCTCCATAGAGTGTGCATGAATGAGGTAATTTTTTACATAGCATGGTTTTCAGAAATCAGTATGGTAGCTGAGACCAAACACATAACCCTTGTTATTAGAAGAGACATCATTTGTTGGTAAATTGAAGCCTAAGTGCAGATTGCCTGCCGTTTGAATCCTCCCCCCAACCCAAAAGACTCCAAATTTGGATTTGCGATGGGAAGTTTATGTGTCTGTGCCAGATGCTGTGCTGGAAATTTCATCAACTTTACTTCTTGTGGATGGTAGTCATTTAAAAACTAAAAGACAAAGCTCTAAGTCTTCTTAAAAAGTAGTTATTTGGTAGAGGCTCTAGAGTGAGGTATCTATGTACTTCTTGTTTTGTGTTAAGTTTGAGCTTCTTACATTAATTTGAATTATGGGGAAAACTTTGCCTTCCTGAGTTATCTGTGTGATTGGGACTTGTGATGAGGGAGCAAAAGACTAGCTGAGGACAAAACAGAACCTGGCACAATACCCCAGCCCCCAATGTGATATGTGTGACATTCCTCAAGCACTCCTGGCTGCCCTAAAAGAAGAACAAATGGTTAACTGATAGGAATCACAGTCCTGCAGAAGAGGAGTCTCCCTCAGTTTACAAATGTCCTAGTGATTTAAAAAGAAGAAACTATCTTATCAATAGTCTAACATCCAGAGACCAGTAACTCAGTTCCTGAAACTCCAACATCACCCTCCCCTCCATAAAACTGAAGAAGGCTGAGGAAGAAGGAAATGTAAATAAAGTTGAATTTCTTCTAAACCTTAAGTTCATTGACAAGGATGTGTGATAGGAGGAATGTAATATTCCTCCAGGAAACTCCCAACTGTCTTCATGTTAGTGCATCATTAGAGGGAAAAAGGGCTTTGGCTTGACAATAACCAGGCCTCCAGTATCCTGAGAATCTTCATTAGCATATGACAGTCCTTCTGGACACCCGCTTTGTTCTCACCTCCCCAACTCCTGAGTATATAACCAGCCAATCCTCAAGACCCCAGTGCAGCAGCTCTTTCTGCCCATGGGTCCTGTCCTGCACCACCATTTTGCACCAAATATGTCTAAAAAATTCTTTCTTGGTCGTCGGATCCAGACCCCACCCCACTGAACCTCACCTATATTCCAAAACCACATCACTTGGGCAGTGAAACTATTTTATTGTGAGAATGGGTCTGAGTATTTTGCCTTTTTTCCTCATTAAGTAGTGGTGTGTGTGTATGTGTGTCTGTGTGTGTGTGTTGTGCTGGTAGCACACTAAGAAAAGCACACACATAAATAAATGCATAATTCAGGAGATATCTTTTGTACAAGGATCACTATATCATGATCATCTAGATCCAGAAATAGAATGCTTCACAACTCTTCAAACTCCCTTCCTCTGATGTCTCTCTTTATGAAAGGAGACTGTTTTCTATTGCTGTTGTAAAAAGTTGTTACCAATATACTGACTTAACACAAATTTATTATCTAACAGTTTTGGAAGTCAGAAGTTCTAAAGTGAAGATGTTGGCAGATCTGCATTCTTTTTTGAAGGTCTGAGGAGATAATCCATTTTCTTGCCTTTCCCACCTTCTAGAGGTCACCCACAGTCCTGGGATCACTGACCCTTCTTCATCTTCAAAGCCATTGTAATGGGCAGTTTAGTCTTTCTCACATGACATCACTCTGACCCTGCTTGCTTAGTTACATCTCTGAATCTGACTCTTGCTCCTTTCACTTTTAAGGACACTTGTAATTACATTGGGCCCTCCGAATATTTCAGGAAAATCTCTTAATCTCAAAATGCTTAACTTTAATCACATCTGCAAGGTCACTTTTGTTACATTTATATAATCACAGGTTTTGGGACATTAAGGTGTGGACATCTTTGGTTAGCTATGACTCTGCCAATAACGTTAACAGTCTTTACTTCTTACATTATGGTTTGTATTTCCTGAAATTATACTGTATGTACTTTTTGTGTCTGAATTCCCACCCTCAACATTATGTGAAATTATGTTGTTGCATATAATTCTAGCTTGTTTATTCCTTACTATAATCTTCTATTGTGTAAATACACCTCAAGTTATGTATATAATCTACGTGGATGAATATTTGGATTGTTCCCACTTTTGGCCCTTTACATATGCAGCCACTTCCTGTGTCTTGGTGTACTTTGGAATAACATTACTGGATAAGAGAACTGATGTGAACAAATATCCTGGTTTTCCTAGAACAATCCCTGTTTATCTCTGCTGTCCTGGCATCCTATCTGGTTAGAGTCTTTGTTTGTTCTCCAAAATATGGTCACCCTAGTCATATTGAATGCTTGTTTCCAACTCCAGTAATGACCCAAGATTATTTCTAAGCTGATGGTAATTTATGTTTGGCATCTTCACCAACATTTGTTGTTGATCATCTTTTTCATTAGTTTGCATTTTGCTGATTACTAATAAGGTTGAGAATCTTTTCATAGATTTATTGCCCATTTAGAAATACTTTGAGGGGCACCTGGGTTGCTCAGTGGTTTAAGCCTCTACCTTTGGCTCAGGTCATGATCTCAGGGTCCTGGGATCAAGCCCCGAATCGGGCTCTCTGCTCAGCAGGGAGCCTCCTTCCCTCTTCCTCTCTCTCTGCCTGCCTCTCTGCCTACTTGTGATCTCTGTCAAATAAATAAATAAATAATCTAAAAAAAAAAAAAAAAGAGACTCCATTGTCCATGCGGTCCTGAGTCCAGAATGGTAACATGAGCATTTGAGAGATGTACAACGTTGGGATAAATTTAGACTCTTGTGCATAGATCAATTTAGAGAGGACTTACATTTTTCAACAGTATTGTATTTTTCAACATAAGATTGTTTTGAAATAAAGAACATGTCAATAATATCTAAAATGCTATAATTCTAAGTCACTAAAAGAGACCCTGGTTTTACATATAGACCCATGGAATTCAATATTGATATTAGTATGTATAATATGACCATAGCCACTTTATTTCATCTGGTGTGAATTAACCTGAACTATGTGACAAAACCCCAAAGTCTTCTCACTGGTACTTTGTCTGAAGCTTTGCCACCTTATCTAGAGTTTTTAACTTCTTTTAATTAGTAGAAAATATAAAGGAGGTGAATTTTTGGCTGCCTTGGGGTGGATTTTAAGATATAGATTCTAAAACCTGTGGCAAAACAAGGAAGTTTCCAGTTTTCTAATGGGTGATATTTCAAGTAGTTTGTGACTTGATATGGTTTTTCCAATGGATAATTGTTGTCTGTGGGGGTTCAGAATCCTGAAAGACCCCAAAGCCCAAAAGATATGTGTTTTGATCCCCATTTTATACATAAGCAGATCAAAGTAGAGAAAGACTAAATGAGTTGCTCTGGCTCACACAACTAACAATTAATAATGTTGGTATATAAAGCTGGGACGTTTGGGTCAAGATCTGCTACCTTGAACTGTCTACATTGTCTTTAAAATTTTTCTTAAACAAATTGGGATTCATTTTTCTCAACAAACAAGGAATCTGGAAGCAGGCAGCTCCTGGCTATATCTTTTCCTTTCTCTTTGTATGCCACAAGGTCAAGGTCACATGGTCACAAGATAGCAACCATACTCTGCATCTCAGCTGCATGATAGGTAAAACAGAGTAGGGGAAAGAAGGGCACCTGCAAAGTCTGCTCTGTGAGGAATGCTTTTCCCCAGACTAAGTCCAACAGAAGAACATGTCCCTCTACACAAAAAGTTGACCTTCTCTAGTACTAGTGAATGAAGGAAACCATAGTGAGAGGTAGTGCTAGATGAGTCAGTCCACAGAGTCAATCTCAGCTTCCAAGACTTGTGCCAGGGCTCCAAAAGGACACCATAATAGAACATCACATCAGAACAGGCTCTAGTTTACTAGACCACTGAAAACTCCCATTTCCCTTCAATTCTTCTAAAAATTTCCTAGGGCCTCTTATTATAAATGAAAAGTTTCAAGTTTCATCATCTTATTTCTTGATCTTTATTGAAATTAAACTTTTAATTTGACCATCAGAAATTTGCATTAGAAAAAAGAGCAGGTGATTCTGATACTCTGAAAGCAGAGAAATTCTCTTGTGTCTCTCTAATTTCCCAGAAAATCAGCACAACAGAGTTCTAGACAGAAGAAGGAATCAGTAAACATTTATTGATTTGAATTAAATTTCTATAAAAATCAGACAAAAGTTATATATTTGATATTGACATTGGATACAAACAGGTAATAGAAAGCATAAAAACACCTATATAAAATAATAAATCAAATGAAAATCAATTACTTGAGCATCTAAATTTATCTGAAGATTAAAGTTTTCACAAAGTATAAAATCCCTTTATATTGGTCATTAGCACAGGACCTCCCCACCATTTCCCCACCTCCCATTTGTCCTTTAATCAAAAGTTTGGTCTCAAGTGTAGCTCTGACCCAGCAGACAGCACTCATTCAAAGAATGAATCTTCTTTCCTTTGTAGAGAAGCAGCATAAAGATGCAGGATGAGAATGGGTCTCCTCATATGAGATTTTCAATATACTTTTCACGTCAACTTATAGAGCACCAGCATAATTTAAATCTCATGTTCACTGATGACAGAGAGTAGTAGTCTTAGGTGATAAAGTCAGGGTGATATCTCAAAGTCCTGAGTTTTTGCAAGAAGTGGATGAATAGTAGGATAGCAATGATTTTAAACCAACCATGAGTCCATGATAAAGAGTTGATTAATTTCAAAAAAAGAAGAAGAAAGAGAAAAGAGAAAAATATAAATGTGGGTTAGAATTGAAGACCCCTGACTTATTTTTCTCCTTTCATCACTAATTGTACAAAATTTAGGCAGATCATTCCATCTCCCAATGCCCAGCTGAACTAGAAATAAGAGAGCTTTTTTCTGAATTTACCCTAAGGGGAGTAAATTCTGCTCTGAATGACTTGAAGGAAATGGTATTGTTTTTAACTTTTTTTTTTTTTTTAACAGATCCCTGCCTTAGTTTTGTGGTCTTCTAGTTTAGCCAGATTCTCAGCTCTGTTCTTTACCAGCAGACAACATTGTTTTATCAAAAGTGGCCTATTTCCAAGATCTGGGCCATGAGCCAAGGTTTGGTAAAATGTAAGAGAACAGCCTCATTTGTCCTCTCTGTTTCATTTGGGTCAGGCAGTAAGTGGCATCTAAGGCAAAGAAGACACATTTATACACCGCATTGCTAGTCTTACAAATAGAATCGACAAGAGATCCTTGTAAGAGTGGGTTAGCATAAGTATAGCCATCTTAGCTTGGGCAGCCATCTCAGGCCCAAGGGCTGAACTTTCCCATACTTTACTTTATTTCCAGAGACCCCCCACCCTGCTTTAGTAATAGGAATACCTAACCCTGTAAACACTTCCAGGAAAAACAACTATACCTAACTCTGTAAACACTTCCAAGAAAGTACCTAACCCTGTAACCAGCCTGGCAACAGCTAATCAGCCTACTGCAGAAAAGTCTGCCTCCCCCCGACCCCCACCCCCCCCCCCCCGCCCCGCCAAGCCTCTTGTAATGATCCATAAAAACCTCTGCCTTAACTAGCCTCAGGGTACAAGTCCCTACTCTGCTGTATCAGGTATACTTGGGCCCAAGCTTAAGCTTGTCAAATAAACCTTGCTTTGTGACTTGCATTATCGAGAGTGTTCTCTGTCTAATTGAGGGGTGGTTGACTCTATACCCTAACACCCTAGTCTGCCCAGGAGCCAATGGGGGCATTCCCATTACCCCAGTTACCCATTACCCATTTGTCTCCCCCTAAGTCTGCTCCCTGACTTTACATTTTCTTCCCAACCTCTTGTCAGGCTTCAACTTCTCATCTTTCAAGACAGTGTCTATCCTGTTTCCACCTTCCTCTCCTTTTCACATTAATCTCTCCAGTTCAGTACCCACTCTCTTCTTCTGTCTCTGCTCTTTTCCTTTCTCTCCTTATTCATTCCTGGATTTTCCATTCTTTTCATTTTCTTTTTGATCTTTCCTTGTGTCTGTGCCTTACAACTGCTGGTATCATTTGCATGCCTAAAGGAAATGCAGAATCTCTGAAAAGGCAAAGACCTATAGAATTAGTTAAATCAGGCCCTACCTGGCATACTCAAATGAAATTACATTTTTCCATTTTTTTGAAAGAAATTTTAAGATAACGTCTAATGTGGGCCTGGACTCAAGTGGTCCTGCTGTTCTTCTAGAGAAAATTAACTTTTAAACAATTTAACTAGTTTATTAAATCATTTAAATGATAAATATTGTAACTCTGTCAGGTGGAAAGAGAGAGGAACCAATGGAAGGACAAAGTTGGGTAAAAATAATAATGGACAGTTACCATGAAAAATGTTTTTAAGTCAGTGAATAAAATATTAGCACTATGCTTTAAAATTAAAACAAAAAACAAATTTAAAGAGGAGGTTGAGGGGATAGGTGAGCCTGGTGGTGGATATTAAGGAGGGCATGTATTGTATGGAGCACTGGGTGTTATACATAAACAAGGAATCTTGGAAACTGATGATATATTACATGGTGACTAACATAACACAATAAAAAATTAATAAATAGAAAGATATATGCACCCCTATGTTTACTGTAACATTACTTACAATGGCCAGAAAATGAAAGCAACCCAAATGTCATCAATAGATGAATGGATGAAAAAGATGCATTAACAACATAAATCAAGACAGAGAAAGATAAATAACCATATGATTTCACTTATATGTGGTATCTAAAAAACATAACAAATTAAAAAAAAGAGAATTAAGTACAAAGAACAAACTGGTGGTTGCTGGGAATGAAGTGGGTGGAATTGATAAAAGGGATTATGAGATACAAACATTGGGTTATGGCATAGATAAGTCCTGAACATATATAGTCATATAGTCAATATAGACATATATAGGACATATAGTCGATCATATTGTAATAATGTATGGTGACAGATGGTGAGTATATATACTGTGGTGAGTACTGAGTAATGTATAGAATTGTTGAATCAACATATTGTATAATAAAGACTAATTTAACATTGTATGTTAATTATACTTCAATTAAAACTATATAAATAAAAACTATATAAATCAAGAAAAAATTAAATGTTGATTTATTTCAAGTTTCTTGTGACAAACACATGGAAAATAGATCAGAAGTAGGAATTTTAAAGGATTTCAAGACAAATCCTTACAGAACCCAGGAGAACAGACATCAAAATAGAAAGAAAAATTAAGATGAGAACCTAAGGAATTTACATCAGCAGAAAGGAATTAAAAGTGAGAAAAAAAAAGGAGACTAGAATGTCCTTAATTTACAATATTTTAATGAAAGGCTTGGTCCTAACAGCAATGTTTTTATTGCTCTGTGACTTTATAAACCAACATAATGAATGTGCTTCTGATGAAGTTCTAGAACCTAGGTGAGGTTTGGTGGGCTGAGGTCCGGAGCCGATGACCAAGAAAGAATTCTTGAGACATCTTTGGTGCAAAATGGTGGTTTATTAAAGCACGGGGACAGGACCCGTGGGCAGGAAGAGCTGCTGCCCCGGGTTGTGAGGGATGGCAGGCTATGTACCCTGCTGTTGGGGGAAGGTGAGGGGAAGGAAGGTTTCAGTGGAGTTTTCATATGCTAAAGAGGGCCTACAAGGTGCCAGGATGTTCCAGGCCTGCTGGAGGCCTTGCCCTTGCTGCTGGATCAATGTTGTCTTTAGACCAGCCATTAACATTAAGATAGTTGGGTGACTTTTTGGCGGGGTGTCACAATTCTGCTATCAATCGTCTTTGTTAGTGAGATTTAGGACATTTGTAAGCCAAGGGAGACTCCTGTCTAGCAGGATTGTGAGCTCTGCAAGTTAACTATTTGCTTATTGTTCAGGGCAGTCAGGGCTGCCTGAGGGATGCTGCACTTATGGAGGGGAAAGGGTGAAGAGGGGGTGCAAGGCGCCAGCTCCTGCTTTGTCCTCAGCCAGCCTCCTGCTCCCTCATCACTTCCACTGACACACTTGGCTCAGCTTTGACAAAATAATTGAAATAACAAAAGGAAATAACAAAAATGTCTTCATGTTCTTTGGTAATCCCCCCTTGCTTCTTCTAACCATAATTTCCTCCATCCCCAGCACGCTTTGTCAGGCCCCTCAGAAAATCTTAATCTTAATCTCCAGTATGAGAGAGAAGGGAAGAAGAGGCAGAGGAAGAATAGAATAAAAACCAAAAGAGGTACCAAGCATTTCGCTGGATTCTTTGCATGTTGTCTCATTTAATTAATCCTCAGCTCAAACGCATGAACTAACTATTTTATATGTGGCATTATTGTGGTATAACTGATATTAAACTGCACAGATTTAAATTGTACAATTTGATGAGGTTGGTAAAATAATAACCCCAGTCAAGATAATGAATATCCATTACCTACAAAAATGTCCTCATGTTCCTCAGTAATTTCCTTTTGCCTTTTCTGGCAACAATTTCTCCCATACCTAGGCAACCTTATCTTTTTTATGTAACTATGAATTAGCTTGTAATTTTTTAGAATTTCACATGAATGGAATCATACAAGACATATTTTTTTAAGTCTAGCTTTTAAATCCATGTAATTATCTTGAGATTTATCCACGTTGTTTCATGCATCATTAGTTCATTCATTTTTACTGCTGAGTAATATTTTGTTGTATGGTTGCACCTCTGGATGGATATTTGGATTATTTCCAGTTTAGGGCTATGAGTGTCCATATACAAAGTCTCTTTGGGAGCATATGCTTTCATTTCTCTTGAGTAAATACCTTGGAGTTGCATTTCTGGGTCCTATGTTTAGTGCATACTTAAGTTTTTAAGAAACAGCCAAGTGTTTTTCGGAGTGGTTTTTTTTTTTTTCATTCTAATGAGAAATGTATGGAGAATTCTAATTGTTTCACATCCTTGCCCACTCTTGCTGATCAGATTGCCATTTTTGCTATTCTAGTGATGTGTATTAGCATCTCTCTGGTCTTTATTGGCTTTTCCTGAATGACTTGATTGTTAAGCATCTTTTCATGTGCTTGATGGCCATTTGTATGTCTCCTCTGGTGAAGTGTTTACTCAAATATTTTGCTCATTTTAATTAAGCTGTCTTATTAACTTGTAAGTGTTCTTTATATATTTAAATAAAAAGGGCTTTTTGTTAGGTATAGGTTTTGCAAAGACTTGGATGATGTTTTCATTTTTTGTAACTGTGTCTTCAAAGAGCAAAACTGTTTTTCATGTTGAATAAGTCCAACTTATTAATTTTTTTCTTTAATAGTTTAGACTTTTGTATTATATCTAATAAATCTTCTCCAAATCCCACTAAGATATTCTCTTAGTTTTTCTTCAAATATATAACACTTTGAGTCCTTAATTTAGATCTAAGATCCATTTTAAGTTAATTTTATATGTGTTATAGGTCCACCAAGGTTCACTTTTTATTTTGATGTCCATTTATTCCAGCATTATTTATTGGAATATTTTTTTATTATTTTTGAATCTTTTGGGAAAACTTTGAATATTTTGATTTTTTAAAAATATTTTGAATTTTGAATATTTTGAATTACCTTGGCATCTTTGATGAATCACTCTCAATTGATGACTTCCATTGCTGGAACTGAGGAAATAGATGTACATTTCTGTATTTATCTTGCTAAGTACAGCTTAAAAATCTGGAAATGTGACATGGTGGTGAGTTTCTTGGATTTTATTTTTGCCTCATATATCCCAGACTAGAAAATTGAGAAGCTGGCTACCTGGAAACACCGGTAGGCAAAGAAAAACAACAACAAAAAAAGCCCAAGAAAAGTTTTATTTCTAACCAAAGGATTAAGAAGGGAACAGACTTTAAATTAATAAGCATTTTACTCCAGCCACACACTACTCCAAAAATAAATAAAAAATGACACCCCCACCCCTATCCTCAGCAGCAAATATGGGATAAAGAATCTAGACTTCCCTACTGGCATTCCAACTCTTCTTCTCCCAACAGAGTGGAGTCAGTGATAACCAAATAGGCAGCCCACTCCCCATGTCCCCTCATAGTGTCAGTGGAAGCTATGTAAGGAGCTTCAACTTCCACTTTCATTTATCTGTTGTTATAAGATGTTATAAGATGTTATAACTTATAACTCTTCCACTCCTTACTGGAATGCTGTTAGAAACAACCTAGATAAGAGAACTTTCACCACTGTTCAGTGGTATTAAGGCCACCACCCACACATGGTTTCAGTAGAAGCCACATAATGAGCAGTAACAAAATATTCCACACTCTCTTAGTTAGGGATATATTAGTGGAGGCCTGTTGGAGATTTGGCCCTTGCACAAATACCTCACAGTCAATGGAGACCAAGTAGTAAACCTGAATTTTACCTACATCTGACAGTAATGATGCAGTGCTCATTCTTTTCCTGCTGAAATTGTGTCAAAGGAAGCTTGTTAAAATAGAGTTTAAATAAGGTCCGAAGTTTCATAACTTAATAATATACTTAAGAGTCAATTTAAAAAATAACCACTCATCATACCAAGAACCAGGAAGATTCCCAATATCAGAATAAAGAGGAGAGAGGAAAGAATCCGTAAACTTGATGACAGAACAAGAAAAACTACCCAATCTGAGCAACATAGAGAAAATATTATTTATTTCTTTTCTCCAGTTACTAGTCTGGGATATATGAGTCATTTTATTTTAAAAATAAATAAATAAAAAGAGACTCAGAGACATGTGAGGCTAGAGGAAGGAAAAAAATGTCATCAGAGTCCCAAGACAATAAGGTGTGTGGCAATAAAAAGTTATTGGAAGAATTATGAGTTGAAAATTTTCTAAATGGCAAAAATCATACAATTATGGATTCATAAAACTGAGAGAGTCCCAAACAAGAAAACCCCCCAAAAATCACACCAACTTACATAGTCAAACAATAGAAACTGCAAAATCAGAAAAAAATAACCTTGAAAGGGGCTGAGGAAAAAGCAATTTAAAGGACATGGGATTTCATTTTAGAAACCATGAAATTCAGGTGGAATGGCACATTTTTCCAGTACTTTAAGAAAAGAATTTTAAGCCCAGAATTCTATATCCAGTGAAAATTTTCTTCTGGAATGGAGGGAGATCATTCTCATATAAATGAAAATTAAGAAATCTTGTTGGCAGACCCAACTAAAAGAATGGTTAAAGAAAGTTCTTGAAATGGAAGAGAAATGATAAAAGAAGGATTATAGAAAATTGAGCAAGAATGAGTAACAGTGGAAAGAGTGAAATTATAGGTAAATACAATGGAATTTCCTCTTCTTCTTGAATTTTATAAATTATGTTTGATGATTGAGGCAAAAAATTGTAACAATATCTAATGTACTTCTTAATATATTAGGGGAAATATTTAATATAAACATGCTACAAGTTGGGAGGATAAAGTAACAAAAGGAGGGAAGATTTCTACACTTCATGTGAATTGGTAAAGTGCTGATACATGCATACCACAATCAGGTATGTTTATATAATGTAATACCTAGAACAACCATTTAAAAAACTATACAAACAGGCATACTCTGAAAAAAATTGTAAATAAACCAAATTGTACTCTAAAAAAGTGTTCAAGATATTCAAAGGATAGGAAGAAGAACACAGAGAAATTAAAAACAGAAAGAACAAACAGAAAAGAAAAATTTTAATGACAGACATAAGCCTTAACATATTAAAAAATATATCAAACGTAATGATCTAACCACCAATTCCAAGACAAAGATTGGCAAACTGGATTAAAAAGCACAATTCCAATTTATACTGTTTACAGAAAATTCCTTTCATATACAATTTTTCAGGTAAATTGAAAGTGAAAGGAAGAAAAAAATGTCCATTGATGTAAACATTAATTAAAATAAAACAGAATTGACTATATTAACCAGATATAACTAGATAAAGTAGACATCAGAATAAGAACAACAATAATGAAAAAATACCGAAGACAGAGAGGACACTACATAACAATAAAATGACAAGTCCAATAACAAGATATAGAAATCCTAAATATGCAATCCACTAAACAACAGAGTTACAAAATATGTGAGGCAAAAAGTGGTAAAATTGAAAGAAGTAGCCAAATCCACACTTACATTTGGAAGCTTCAAAGTAATTCCCTCAATGATTGTTAGAAAACTAGACAGAAAACCATAAAAAATATAGAACTCAACAAACCATTAACCAACAGGATCTAATCAACATTTATAGAAACTTCCACCCAATAACAGAACAATCAGATTTCTTAAAGCTCCTTGGAAACATATACCAAGATAAACTGTACTTAGTGTGAGCAAACAAGCCTCAGCCATCTCTGGTCACAACAGAACAAAACTATAAATTAATAAAAGAGAGATAACAGGAAAATCTCAAAACAGCAAAACAGAATATTATACTCCTCAATATTTCATTGGTTAAAAAGAAATTTTCAAGGGAAATTTAAAAATACATTAAACTGTATAAGAATTACAATAAAACACATCAAAATTTGTGAAGCACAACAATGCAGCAGGAGAGAAATGTATAGCACTAAATGCTTAGAGAAGAGAAAAAACTGAAATAATCTATGCTCCCATCTCTAGAAATCAGAAAAAGAACAAAATAAACTCAAAACAAGCAGAAGAAGGAATTAATAAAGACAAAAGTAGAAATCAATAAAATAAAAGCAGGAAAACAATAGAGAAAATCAATAAAACAAAAAGCTGGTCTTCTGAAAAAGATCAATAAAATTTGCTATCATTTACCAAGATTGAGGTAGTAGAAGAGAGGATCCAAATTATCAATATCAGGAATGAAACAAGGGATACCACTACAAACCATGCAGATATTAAAAGAGCTGTAAAGAAATACTGGAAACTATGCTACATTTTTACAATTTATGTGGAAAAACCATCTGAAATTACCACAACCCACCTAAAATGAAATAGATCATTTAAATAGCCTTGTTACTTTTAAGGAAGATACATTCATAATTTTAAACTTCCTCTAAATGGAGTCTCTAAATCCAGATAGTTTCACTGGAGACCAATACTTAATGAAGAAATAATACCAATTATAAACAATATCTTTCAGAAAAATCTATCAACTCAAACTATAAAGCCTGTATTATCTTGCCAGCAAAAGTGGTCATAGTAAAACAGACAAACAAACATACAAACAAAATCTACAGACCAATATCCCACATGAATATAGATACTTTTTTTTTTTAAGCAAATGTAGGGGATCCTGGGTGTCTCAGTCTGTTAAGCATCCAACTCTTTTTTTTTTTTTTTAAGATGTTATTTATTAACAGAGAGAGAGAAAGAGAGAGAGAGAGATCACAAGTAGCTAGAGCAGCAGGCAGAGAGGTGGGGAAGCAGGCTCCCTACTGAGCAGAGAGCCCTATGTGGGACTCGATCCCAGGACCCTGAGATCATGACCTGAGTTCATGAAGGCAGAGGCTTAACCCACTGAGACACCCAGGCACCCCAAGCATCCAGCACTTGATCTCAGCTCAGCGCATGATCTTGGAGTCCTGGCATCGAACCCCATATTGGGCTCTCTGCTCAGTGGAGAGCCTGCTTCTCCTAGAGCTCTCTCTCTCTCATTTTCTCTTTCTCTATCTCTTTCAAATAAATAAATAAAATCTTTTTAAAAATTAGCAAATGTAGTTCAGCAACATTTTAAAAGGATTATACACCATGATGGAGAGGGATTTATTCCAGTTATGCAAAGGTGGATTAATTGAAAATTGCCCTAGTAATAGACTAGTGAAGAAAAATCACATGATCATATCAATTGGTACAGAAAAGGCATTTGATAAAATTCAGCACCATTTTTTGTTTTTGTTTCGGTTTTAAGTAGGCTCCACACCCAGTATTGAGCCCAATGGAGGGCTCAAACTCATAACCCCAAGATCAAGACCTGAGCTGAGATCGAGTTGGATGCTCAACTGGTGAGCCAACCAGGTGCCCCTTGAGTTTTTTACTTTTTTTTTTTTTTTTTTTTTAAGAAGAGTTGTCACAAAACGTTATAACAGTTTGGGGTATACAACAAAGTGATTTGACAACCTTGTAAGTTATGCTATGTTGTTCACCACAAGTGTAGTTACCACTTGTCATCATTCAACACTATTATAATACCTTTGACTATATTCCCTATGATATACATTTCATCTCCATAAGGAAGTGTACCTCCCACTCCCCTTTACCCATTTTGCTCATCCTCTCCCTCCTCTGGCAACCATCAGTTTGTTTGTTTGGATCTACTTCTGCTTTTTGTTTGTTTTGTCCTGTTTTGTTTTTTAGATTCTACACATAAGTGAAATCATATAGCATTTGTCATTATCTGATTTATTTCATAGAAGTTTCATAATTTCATAAATATCCACAAAATGTTAGAACCAGATTTGATTGATATGCCTGGACCAGGGTGTGGACTTCCTACTATCTGTTAATCTATTCTTTTTACATTAAATAAAAATAAATTATTTATGAAAAAATACTCTTCATTGATACAAACTCTTAGAAGTAGAAGAATTTAGAGGAAGTTCCTTAACTTGTTAAAAATTATCTCTAAAAATTTACAACTAATATCATATATAATGTTAAATACTGAATGTTTTTTCTAAAATTTAGAACAAGGCAAAGATTTTTCACTCTTACTACTATTTTCAACACAGTACTGGAAGTCCTAGCAGGAACAATAAGGCAAGAATTAAAGACAAAAACCATACACATAAGAATGGGAGAGATAAAACTGTCCTATTTGCAGAAGATATTGTCTACATAGTAAATCTCAAAAAATATACTGAAAACTCATAGAACTAATAAATAAGATTAACAAAATTGTAGAATACCACAATCAGCTGTATTTCTATATACTAACAATGAACACATGAAAACTAAAATTAAAAATACAATAAATACAATTAACAATCATTCAAGATAAAAAGAGAGAAATATATTTTTAAATCTAACAAAACATATACAGGCTGAAAACTACAAAATGCTGATAAAAGAAATTTAAAAAATCCAAGTACATAGAGGGCTATTCCATATTTATGGCTTTAAGGTACAACACTGTAAAAATATCAATTCTCCCCTCATTGATATGCAAATTTAATTGAATTTCTATGAAATACCTTCAAGATTTTTGTACACATAAACAAGATTATTCTAAATTTTTTATTGAAAGGTAAATGAAAATCAGAGCAAAAAATAATTTTGGGAAAAAAGAATAAAGTGGGAAGATCACTATCACATTTCAAGACTTTCTACATGGTTATCAGGATGGTACTGGCAGTGAGATGTACATATAGATCAATGAAATAGATTGGAGAACCCAGAAGCAGCCCCACACAAGTATGGCCACCTGACTTTTGACAAAGGTGAAAAAAGGAATTTGATAGGAAAAGTATGATCTTTTCAGCAAATGATGCTGTTGGTAATTGGATATTCACAGGCAAAAATATGAAACTTGACCTACAACTTACACTATTAAAAAAACTCAGAGAGAGTCATAGATGTCAATGAAGAACATACAAATATAAATCTTTGAGAAGATAGTATAAGACAAAAGCTTCAGAACCTAAGGCCTAGTGAAAATTTTTTAGACATTACACCTTCAAAAAAATCCATAAAATAAATAAGTTGATGAATAGAACACTAAAATTAAAAACTTTTGATCTGAGCAAGACCCTGTTAAACAGATGAAAAGATAAAATAAAAACTGGAGAAAGTATTTGCAAATCATATATCTGACAAAGGAGTCATATCTAGAATATATGAAATTCAACATTAAAACGCAAAAATAATTTTGGAAAAGTGCAAAAGATCTGAAGAAACATTTCACTGGAAAAAGGTATACAGATATATGCAGCTGGAAAATAAGCACATGAAAAGACAGCTGACATAATTAGCTAAGGGGGAAGTGCATATTAAGATCACAATAAGATTACTACTTACTTATTAGAACAGCTAAAAGGAAAAATAATAATACCGAATCCTGAAGGGCTGGCAGAAAAACTATTTCTCATACATTGCTGGTGGGAAGGTACAATGGCACAGTTACTATGAAAAAATTTTGACAGTTTCTTTAAAAATTAAATACACACTTAGGGCACCTGGGTGGCTCCGTCAGTTAAGCATCTGACTTCAGGTCATGATCTCAGAGTCCTGGGATGGAGTCTCACATCAGGCTTCTTGCTCAGCAGGGAGTCTGCTTTATCCCCTCTCTCTCAAATGAATAAATAAAATCTTAAAAAAATTTATTTTTAATATACACTTACCATACAAACTTCAGTTTTATCCCAGAAATTTGGAAAACTATTTTTGTCACAAAAATATGTACTTGATTGTTCATAGCAGCATTATTCCTAATAGTCCAAAATTGGAGACAATCAAAATATTCCTTATAGGTGAATAGCTCAACAAATTGAGTTTCTCCATACCATGCAATACTACTTAAGAATAAATAGAATGAATAGATGATACATATTTTTGCTGTAATTGATACCCTTTAGTTCATTATCTGAATGTCAATAATTAAATTAAAATCACTTAAAAATTTAACATGACATTTAGAATTCCATAATATTGGTGTCTTCAATCTTTTGCATAATTTTATGACTTTATAATAAAATTTTGCTTATTTCTATGTTTTCAGCTTCACTGAGGTATAATTGACAAAATTATAAGGTATTTAAAGTGTACATTATGATGACTTGATCTATTTATATACATTGTAAAAGGACTCCTCTTATCTAATTTATTAACACATCCATCACTAATATATGTATCACTCAGAATAATGTCCATGAGATACAATTAATATTATGATTGTGATATAGTTGATATATTAAACCATGAATGGAAGTCATTTTAAATAGATCTTGGAAAAGAAAATGAAGATCATTTAAAATTTTGTATTTTGGAGTACCTATGTAAAATGCTTGGCTAGATCTTGGAGTTAAAAGAGGTTTTGGTGATGTTCCCTGGGGATGGGAGGCAACGATTAATGTAGGTGACCAGGTGAGGCATGAACAAAAGCAGTGTTCTTGTCGTACACTTTTGACTTCTACATATGGAAATTTTCTTTTTGATTTTTATGATTTCAATGAGAAATCCACTGTCACTTAAACAGTTTCTCCCCTAAAAGTAATGTGTTGTTACTCTGGATGCTTTGAAGACTTTTATTTGCCTTTAGTTTTTAGAAGTTTATGTTGTGTTCTGGGCAAGGAATTCTTTGGATTTATCTTACTTGGACTTGGTTCAGCTTCTTGAATCTGTAGGTATGGTTGGCTGACAAATGACCCTCCTCCAAAAGATATCCATGTCAAATGCTTGGAGCCTGTGAACATCATTACTTTATTCAGAAAAGGGGTCTTTGAAGATGTGATTAAGTTAAAAGTCTTGAGAGGAAGAGTAATAATACTCAGGCGGTCCTTAAATCCTTATAGAATCTCTATAAGGTATCCTAGAGTGAAAAGAGGAGATGATAGACACACAGGGAACACACAGAGAGGAGAAGGCAATGTGGCCTTGGAGGCACAGACTGGAATGATGCAGGCACAAGCTAAGGAACTTTGACTGCTTCCAGAAGCTGGAAGGAACAAAGAATGCATTCTCTCCTAAAGCCTCTGCAGCACACCACCATTTTAATTTGATACTAAGTTTGGACTCCTGGCCTCCAGTGCTGTGAAAGAACAAATTTCTTTTGTTTTAAGCCACCACGTTGGTGGTGATTTTTTAGAGTACCACAAGGAAGCTAATATAGTAGATTTATATCTTTTCCCAAATTTGAGAACTTTCCAGATATTGTTTCTTTAAATAAATATTTTTCAGTCCTCCCTACTCTTCTGGGACTTCATTAATTTGAATGTTAGCTTTTTTATTACTATCTTAGAATTTCCTGAATCTGTTCTTTTTTGTTGTTGTTGTTGTTTTGTTACCCAGTCTCCTTTTTTTCTTTTCTTCAGATTATTTTTTAAAATTTTTAAATTTTTTCAGTGTTCCAAGATTCGCTGTTTATGCACGACACCTAGTACTCCATGCAGTATGTGCCCTCCTTAGATTGTTTTAATTCTTCTGATCTGTCCTCCAGCTCATTGATTTATCCCCTGTCATCTGCACTCTACTATTAAGCTTATCCAGTTAGTTTTCATTTCAGTTATATTTTTCAGTTCTGTAACTGGCATCAGGTTCTATTTTAGCTTTATTACTTTTCTGTAATTTTCTTTCTTTTTTTTTTTCAATTTGTTGGAAGAGAATTAGTAATTGCTTGTTGAAACACCTTTATAACTCCTGCCTTAGAATCCTTGTCAGATATTTGATTCAGATATTGAGGTTGGTGTCTATGATCGCCTATGATTGCCTTTTCTCATTCAAGTTGTGGTTTTTTCCAGTTCCTGGGATTGATGCATTATCTTTAGTTGTATCCTGGCCTTTGGCTCTATTATGAGACTCTGGATCATATTACATCATTTTTTAAAAAAATGATATCCTCCCATCGGGGTGTAGCATAAGGACCTGGCAGGTTTGTGCATTCATCTTTTCCACTAAGCCTTGCCAATACTGTACCTTGAAGGTGGAAAATGCTGAATCCCCTGCTTCCTTACAGAGGGGTGGGTGAAAATTCAGCTTTCCCTTCTACTGTTGACTCCTTCTAGGTGAAAATTGAATATTAACTAATCCTACCCCATTGCCTCCAAGTTTGGGGGATGTAAGTTTAGCTCCCAGCTGTATCATGCTGAAGCCAGGGAGGGGATATAGAGGGCCAACTAACACTATGAGGATGGAGACTTAACATGTTCTGATAAGACCATGATAGCAGTGGGCAGTTGGTGTCCCCCTATGGTTCTGGCAAGGGATGGGTAATGAGCTTACCACTTGACCCATAAAAAGGCCGTTGCTTGTTCCATGGTATAGGGGGTGGATGGAAAATCAACTCCCCACTAGGTCACTGAAACTGAGTAAAGTCTATTTTTTTCCCTTGGCATTTAGCTGGATCAAAAGTTTCCTGTCCTTAGTTCAGCCTTCCTGGCCCCCGGCTTAGAGGGCCAGCATCCCTCAGAGCCTTATGTTTCTGTGCCTGAAGCACACTATGGGAAGTCTCTGCAGCCCCACTGGGGTTACTGGAGGCAACATCACAAATAAAATTCTGGGTACTTAGGCAGCCTGCCCTTTTCATCTTACCTAACAGTTCTCTGAGGTCCATTTGCTGGGTTATATTCAGGGATTTTGTAAGAAGGCCTGAGAAGAATGAGGTTGCTCTGTACTGGCAAGACCGAAAGTAATCATGTGCTGATATTTCCGTAATACTTTATTGGGAAGAGGGTCCTATAAAAACTTGAAAGTTTTTCTAAAATCCCCCCCAGAGATAAAATTCTCAATCTCTGATATTTCAACTGGGTTGGAAACAAATCCCTTTCTGCACTCATTGCATTACAGGGCTATTAGTCTTTATGCCACTACCTCAGACAGAGGAACAATGCATGATTTAATTAAAACATCTAGCTTCACATTTTGACCTGCCTGCTTACCTGCAAGTGACTTTAGACATGTTATTAAACGTTTTTTGCTTCAGTCTACTTATCTGTAAAAAAGGATAATGATAGTTGTAGAAAATGACTGACAGAGAGTAAATACTATAGTTCAACTACTATTATTATTATTTACTGGCCTCTTTGCAAATTTTACATCCATGGATACTCTCCTTCTTTGGAATTCTTTTAATACCCTTCTATTTGGCTGGTCTTTGCTTATTCCCTAAACCTCACAGCTGAAAATCATTATTCTGCTTGTACTCTGACTTTTTTCTATATAAATTAGCATGTGTCCTAAGCCGAGAAAGATCAGGTACAGAAAAGCTATGGGATTAGGGACATATTTCTGTGTGTCAGGAGCACGAAATTCTCTGGGACTACATGGGAGAGGGATTTTGACAATGGATCACCACCTTCTTCCACCTGACTGTTTCTATACATACTAACAGGGAACTTCACGAAGACATTTGATATAAACAAATAAGTTTTGTATCTTTATAATAAGTCTTGGTTCAAATAATATTCTCCCAACGACCTCCAAAAATGTCTTTCAACTTTCTTGTCCACTCAGCAAAATCCATTGTTCTGGAAGTAAGCAGCTGAGTGGGAATTAATCCTTTCCCACAAACCTTCGTGAATGACTGCTTAATAAGTGCTTGTAGAAGGAATATGTGTTGGGAAGGCTGGGGACTCCTTCCATCTGTTCTGTCATGGTGATTTACAAGAGGCTTTAAGCTCAGAGGATTTACTTAGTTATTGGGTTTTGTTTTGTTTGTTTGTTTGTATTACAGAAATAAAGAAAGAGAGAGAGAATTTTAAGCAGGCTCCACTCCCAGCATAGAGCCTGATATGGGATCATGACCTGAACCAAAATCAAGAGTTGGACACTTAACCGACTGAGTCACCTAGTCATGCCAGTTATTTTAAAGGTATTAAAAGTGAACAATTCAGGGGCACCTGGGTGGCTCAGTTGGTTGGACGACTGCCTTCGGCTCAGGTTATGATCCTGGAGTCCCGGAATTGAGTCCTGCATTGGGCTCCCAGCTCCATGGGGAGTCTGCTTCTCCCTCTGACCTTCTCCTCGCTCATGCTCTCTCTCACTGTCTCTCTCTCAAATAAATAAATAA
>NW_026739542.1:0-285 GCF_022355385.1 Mustela nigripes
ATAAGGGATGGGGAAAGGACCCAGGGGTTCAGGAGACTTGAAAATTCTCTTGTGACTATTCCAACTAGCTTCTTCTCTTACCCTTTTTCCTAACTGGCATCTTTCTTCATTTTTTTTCAACTTTAATGATTCTAAATGTTTTCAGTTATAACCTATTTCTTAAGGCTGAATGAGTTAAGGTTTGCTCGTGACTTTGGTTTCCAGTTGTCTTGGCCCAACTACTTTAGCTCTCTCTCCAGTCCATGGTTCTCATGCCCATTTGCATTCCATCCTTCTCACGGCAGA
>NW_026739542.1:87050-88000 GCF_022355385.1 Mustela nigripes
TCTGAACTCTAGATCTGACATATTACCAATGTCTGTATTGATTACGTCCCTAGCCTTCGGTACTGCCTCTTTTTTGTGTGTGTGTGGTAAATTTTCCCACCTTGTCATTTTGTCCAGATAAGAGTATATGAAGGAGCAAGTAAAATAATAAAAGGGTGGCAACAACCCCAGGAATATATGCTTTAACCAAATCAGAAGATATCCCAAATCGTGAGGGGGGGGGAAGGGGATAAATAGAGGTTCAAAAAGAAAGAATGAAAAAAAGAAAAAAAAAGAAAAGAATTTTAAAAAAAAGAAAATGAATAAAGAAAAATATAAAAAAGAAAATATATATATATTAGATAAACTAGTTTAAAAAGGTTAAAAAAGAAAAGGGTGAATGTTAAAAAAAATTTTAGCAGCAGAAGAAAAAAATGAAAAAGAAAAAAATTAAATTAACTGCAATAAAAAAAATCACAGGGAGAAAGCCATGAGTTCCTTGCTTTGCTTTCTCCTCCTCTGGAATTCTGCTGCTCTCCTTGGTATTGAAACCGCACTCCTTGGTAGGTGAACTTGGTCTCGGCTGGATTTCTTGTTGATCTTCTGGGGGAGGGGCCTGTTGTAGTGATTCTCAAGTGTCTTTGCCCCAGGCGGAATTGCACCGCCCTTATTAGGGTTCCGGGCTGAGTAATCTGCTTGGGTTTGCTTTCAGAAGCTTTTGTTCCCTGAGCACTTTCTGTAGAGTTCCGGAGGACGGGTATACAAATGGCGGCCTCCTGGTCTCCAGCCCGGAGGAGCCAAGAGCCCGGGGCCCCACTCCTCAGTGCACCCTCCGAGAACAGCGCCCAGTAACTCCAGTCTGCCTGACCTCCAGCCGCACTCCGAGCTCACCAAGCCTGTGTCTGGTTCAAGGTAATCCTGTCGGCTCTGTCTCTGTAGCCGGCTTTCCCGCTCCAATACCCGCAAGCTCT
>NW_026739543.1:0-1164 GCF_022355385.1 Mustela nigripes
CTTGTTCCCATTGCCATATTAGGGAAATTCTCTCCAATAATTCTCTCAAATATACCTTCTACTCCCCTCTCTCTTTTTTCTTCTTCTGGAATCCCAATTATTCTAATTTTGCTTCATCTTATGGTGTCACTTATCTCTCGAATTCTCCCCTCGTGGTCCAGTAGCTCTTTGTCCCTCTTTTGGTCAGCTCCTTTATTCTCTGTCATTTGGTCTTCTATATAGCTAATTCTTTCTTCTGTCTCATTTATCCTAGCAGTGAGAGCCTCCATTTTTTATTGCACTCATTAATACCTTTTTTAATTTCAACTTGGTTAGATTTTAGTTCTTTTATTTCTCCAGAAAAGGCTTTTATATCTCCCGAGAGGGTTTCTCTAATATCTTCAATGCCTTTTTCGAGCCCAGCTAGAACCTTGAGAATCATCATTCTGAACTCTAGATCTGACATATTACCAATGTCCATATTGAATAGGTCCCTAGCCTTTGGTACTGCCTCTTGTTCTTTTTTTTGTGGTGAATTTTTCTGCCTTGTCATTTTGTCCAGATAAGAGTATATGAAGGAGCAAGTAAAATACTAAAAGGGTGGCAAAGACCCCAGGAAAATATGCTTTAACCAAATCAGAAGAGATCCCAAATCCTCGGGGGGAGAAAGGGTATAAAAAAGAGGTTCTGAAAAAAAAAAGAAACAATTAAAAAAAGAAAACAAAGAAAAAATATAAAAAAGAAAATAATATAAATAAAATATAAAATAAAATATGTAAAAGAAAATAAATAAAATATAAAAAAGAAAATATATTAGATAAACTAGCTAAAAAACATTAAAAAAGAAAAGGGTAAAAGTTAAAAAAATATTTAGCAGCAGAAAAAAAATTAAAAATAGACTAAATTAACTGCAAGACTAAAGAATCATGGGGAGAAAGCCGTGAGTTCCGTGCTTTGCTTTCTCCTCCTCTGGAATTTTGCTGATCTCCTTGGTATTGAACCTGCACTCCTTGGTAGGTGAACTTGGTCCTGGCTGGAATTCTTGTTGGTCTTCTGGAGGAGGGGCCTATTGTAGTGATTCTCAAGTGTCTTTGCCCCAGGCAGAAATCCACCACCCTTACCAGGGGCCAAGCTGAGTAATCAGCTTGGATTTGCTTTCAGGAGCTTTTTTTTTTTTTTTTTTTT
>NW_026739544.1:0-836 GCF_022355385.1 Mustela nigripes
AAAGCAACACATCAACAATAATACAATAATAGTAGGGGACTTTAACACCCCCTCACTGAAATGGACAGATCATGCAAGCAAAAGATCAACAAGGAAATAAAGACCTTAAATGACACACTGGACCAGATGGACATCACAGATATATTCAGAACCTTCCATCCCAAAGCAACAGAATACACATCCTTCTCTAATGCACATGGAACATTCTCCAGGATAGAATCACATCCTGGGTCACAAATCAGGTCTCAACTGGTACCAAAAGCTTGGGACCATTCCCTGCATATTTTCACACCACAATGCTCTGAAGCTAGAACTCAGTTACAAGAGGAAAGTTGGAAAGAACCCAAATACATAGAGGCTAAGGAGCATCCTTCCAAAGAATGAATGGGTCAAGCAGTAAATTAAAGAAAAATTGAAAAAATTCATGGAAACAAATGAAAATGAAAACACAATGGTTCAAAATCTGTGGGACACAGCAAACGTGGTCCTGAGAGGAATGTATATAGCAATACAACCTTCTCAAGAAACAAGAAAGGTCTCAAGTACACAACCTAATCCTATACCTAAAGGAGCTAGAGAAAGAACAACAAAGGAAGCCTAAACCCATCAGAAGAAAAATAATAAAGACCAGAGCAGAAATCAACGTAGAAAGTACAGCATCTTTTCTTGATCAAAACTTCACAGTGTAGGGATAGAGGGTACATACCTCAATATCATCAAAGCCATTTATGAAAAACCCACAGAAAATATCATTCTCAGTAGGGAAAACTTGAGAGCCTTTCTGCTAAGCTCAGGAACATGGCAGGGATATCCACTATCACCACTGCTATTCGACA
>NW_026739545.1:0-1565 GCF_022355385.1 Mustela nigripes
ATTGCCATAAAACTGTACACTGAATAATGGTCAAACTGTAAATTTAATGTATATCTTACTACAATAAATAAAAGGAAAGCACACTTTACTGGGGTGTACTAATTTCTAATTGGACAGATAAAATATAATTTTTAACTGCAAGACTGAGAACCAAAGTCCCAAGTGACAGTAACTTAACCATATTCATACTTTTCCATAAAGTAATTTATCAGCCTTTGGGCATTTTTCTTAGAAACTGAAATGTAATGGTTTCATGCCCCAATTAAAAATAGAGCTTTCCTATGACCCTGCAATTACACTACTGGGTATTTACTCCAAAGATACAGATGTAGTGAAAAGAAGGGGCATATGTACCCTAATGTTCATAGCAGCAATGGTCACAGTTGCCAAACTGTGGAAAGAACGAAGATGCCCTTCAACAGACAAATGGATAAAAGATATGGTCCATATATACAATGGAGTATTATACCTCCATCAGGAAGGATGAATACCCAACTTTTGTACCAACATAGATGGGACGGGAAGAGATTATGCCGAGTGAAATAAGCCAAGCAGAGAGAGTCAATTATCATATGGTTTCACTTACTTGTGGAGCATAAAGAATAACACGGAGGGCATTGGGAGATGGAGAGGAGAAGTGAGTGGGGGGATATCGGAGGGGGGAGACAAACCATGGGAGACTGTGGACTCTGAGAAACAGAGGGTTTTGGAGGGGGAGGGGCAGGGGGTGGGGGTTGGGTGAGCATGGTGGTGCATATTAAGGAGGCATGTATTGCTTGGAGCACCAGGTGTGGTGCATAAACAATGAATTTGGAATACTGAAAAATAAAATTAAAAATTAAAAAAACGTGGCAGGGTCTTTGAGACATTCATTTTTGGTTGTCACAAATGGGAATATGCTACTGGCTCTAGTAGGTAAAAGCTGATAAATATCCCATAATGCAGAGGACAACCACTCCCTAGTTCCCAACAGTGAATTATCTAGTCTGACATATCAAGAGTGTGAAGGTTGAGGAATACTGATTTATGGTATAGATATTTAGCACCTTTAACAAAAGCAATTAGAACAGAATCTAGTTAATTTATGAGGCATGGTAATTTATTAAAGGATGCTTGAAAGTTCACAGAATCAGTAAGGGAGCCAGAGATTTAGGTTTAAAGATGACACAGTCAGGAATACCACCTTCAGATAGTATAGCAGAGTTAGTCTGACATACATATCACTGTCAGTGGCTGCACAATAACTTTGCACAGTTGGACACTGCAGCTAGGACCACCTAATGGTAATACTAGGTATTGTCAGAATCACTCCTGCCTCTAGAAACTGAGTGAAGGCATATCCGGTCTTGCCATACCTGCCAGATGGGATATGTCCCTTCCTCCTTTTCCTGAAAAGCTTCTGCTCAAGTAGGATCAGGTTCCTGTACTCTACACATTAAAGCATGAGAAGAACAAGTGTCTGAAATTCCAGCTTCTATGTGGAAGTTGGAAGAATTTTTAACTATTAAGTTGAGAAAGAAGAAAGAAAGAAAGAAAGAAAGAAAGAAAGAAAGAAAGAAAGAAAG
>NW_026739546.1:0-2254 GCF_022355385.1 Mustela nigripes
TCTATGGACAGAACAAAATACTGGCTCACAGAAATACATTCTTTAAAGGATTTTATTTTTTAAAGATTTTTATTTATTTGAGAGTGAAAGAGCATGTAAGAGTCCGAGCAGGGGGAGTGGGAGAGGGAGAAGCAGGCTCCCCTTGGGCAGGGAGCCTGAAGTGGGACTCTATCCCAGGAACTGGGATCATGACCTGAGCCAAAGGCAGAAGATGAACTGACTAAGTCAGCCCTTAAAGGATTTTAAAGTAATCTCTACACCCAAAATCAGGCTCGAACTTACAGCCCCAAGAGTTGCATGCTCTACCTACTGAGCCCTCCAGGGACCCCACAGAAATACGTTTTCTATTTGCCCAGTTCTCTGGCTATTCACCACTAACACCATCCATGCCCTGTAGTAGCTCTGCTTCTAACTTTTGAAGAGCAGGATGTCAATCTTTGAGAAAATAGGAATGCCAGCTTCTTTGCATTTTAGTGAAAAGCAGATCATTTGGGCAACTGGGGCAGCCTGCCCCAGGCTGATTCAGACGGCTTCTTTAATCATTCCTGATTGCTTCTGTTGTAATTCTCCAAGACCACCGTTGTTCTCCAAGGATCATGGGAATCTTCATAATCTCATCAAACACAGAAACAGTGTGTAACTCTTGGAACATCGTATTCAGAGGTAAGTGCTCACTGTGAGACCTCCTCTCCCCCAATTTGGCCTGGTCAGTCTGAATGTCCTTTGCCTTTATCCTATGATCCTAGTAGCCAACATAGATTTTTCCAGAAGTCTTTTGTATATTATAGTGAGAGCTGGATTTCTGCTGAATCATTGTGTCTCTTCTCTATAGTGTGCCTATTCATTGGCCCTTGGAAGCTGCCTTCTTTTACCTTTATTACTGGGTAAGTTTGAGGTGATCTATGGAGGACTACATAAATTTGCCTTTTAACATCCTGAGAAAACAAGAGACTCTGATCTGGGGAGAGACTTGCTGAATGCTCCCTGCCTGTTCTGATTTCTTGAAAACCCAGGAAAAACAGCCAGAAGACCATGCTCTCATGCCCTCATCTTTTCCCCTAAACTTTAAACTCTAAATCTTCTCCCCAGATAGACTTTCTTCTCATCAAATCACAGTTTTTTATTGTAATATTGTTCCTATCAGTCAGTCTCAGGTCCTGCTAACTGGGATTGTCTTTCTTGCCTAATGTCCTATCAGTGTTTCTTCCAGCAACACAAACTAATTCTGGCCTACCCAATGGACTACTTAGATTTAGACTACATAGCATTGTTTCCACTGGTGGTCCTTTGCATCTTGACTGTGGTCTCTAATTAGAACATCTAGAATCTCTACCATAGGACATTGAACTTGTCTAGGAGGTGATAATATCTTTGGATAAACTGAATGGCATTTGCTCGGTCTTAGAAGAATGTCTTATGCTCAAATAATGAAGAATAGCATGTAAAAACTTGGACCCACCAGCAAGAATTACTAGGAACTAGTAGAAACACCCATATTGACTTGTAATATACAGTGACTATGGAATATTTACTTTAACCAGTGCCAAACCTCATACAGTTCCTGGTTTGTGTTCCCTCTCTCGCTGTGCCTCTCTCTCTGTCAAATAAATAAATAAAATCTTAAAAAAAAGAAAAAAAAGAATTGGACACGTAACTGACTCAGCTACCCAGGCGCCCCATGTTTCTATCTTTATTTTTTTTTTTAAGATTTTATTTATTTATTTGTGAGAGAGAGCGAGAGAGCGAAAGAGTGAGTGCAGCAGGCAGAATGGAAGGCAGAGGGAGAAGCAGGCTTCCCTGCCAAGCAAGGAGCCCAATGTGGCACTCGATCCTAAGATGCTGGGATCATGACCTGAGCCAAAGGCAGCCTCTTAACCAACCGAGCCACCCAGGCGTCCCTGTTTGTATCTTTAAACAGCATATTTTTTACTTTTACCAATTTTTGAATCTTACATAAAACATTTTTTTTTTTACTTGATCAAAGTTAAGTTTTTATTTAGCTAAAGGCAAATCTCACGAGTGTATTCTACTTAAAAGAAAAACATCTTTATGTAGTATGATTTTATTTATATACCATACAACTCACCTATTTAAAGTGTACAATTCGGTGGTTTTAGCATCTTCACAAGGATGTGCAACTACCACCACTACTAATTCAAGAACAATCTTATCCCCCCAAAGAGAAACCCTGTACCCACTTTCTCCACATCCTCACCAACACTTGATTTTATCTCTCTCTCTCTTTTTTTTTTTT
>NW_026739546.1:91268-92223 GCF_022355385.1 Mustela nigripes
GGGGAACAGGCTCCCCCTCCAAGCAGAGAGCCCGATGTGGCACTTGATCCTGGAAACCTGAGACCATGACCCAAGCTGAAGGCAGAGGCTTAACCCACTGAGCCACTCAGGTGCCCCAGGAAAATAATTTTAAAAAGCCCTAAATGTAGGAGAGCATGGGTGGCTCAGTCGGTTAAGGGTCTGACTCTTGGTTTCAGCTCAGGTCATGATCTGAGGGTCTTGGGATTGAGCCCTATGTCAGGCTCCACACTCAGAGGGGGTCTGCTGGAGGCTTGCTCTCCCTTTCCATCTCCCTCCGCTCCTCCCTCTGTTGGGCAGGCAGATACATTCTCTCTTTAAAATAAATCTTAAAAAAAAAAAGGCACTAAATGTAGGCATTTGTTCTCTACGGTGTTTTCCATCCTAGCTAAAACCTGAAAACAGCTTGCCCAATAATTAAGGAAAAGGTGACTTACCTACTTGGTGAAATATTCTGTAGCTGTTAAACACTTTTTTTTTAAGGATTTTTTTTTTAAGATTTTATATTATTTATTTGACAGACAGAGATCAAAAGTAGGCAGAGATGCAGGCAGAGAGAGGGGGGAAGCAGGCTCCCTGCTGAGCAGAGAACCCGATGTGAGGCTCAATGTGGGGCTCGATCCCAGAACCCTGAGATCATGACCTGAGCTGAAGGTAGAGGCTTAACCCACTGAGCCACCCAGGCACCCCCTATTAAACACTTTAACAATGAAGACTATGTAGAACTATGGAAAGGTACTGGGTGATTTTGAAGGACAGCAGACACAGAAGACATGGTCCTTGGGTAATATAGTTGGAGGCAAATAATTAACAATGTGAGGTGCCATAGGACTGAGAGGTGAAAGTACTGGTATGCAACCACAACTGTACACCTGTACATACTGTAGCATCTGTGTTAACTCTACTGGAATTAAAAAAACAAACTGGTACAGACTTG
>NW_026739547.1:0-3423 GCF_022355385.1 Mustela nigripes
CCTGAGGGCCACAGAAAAGGCTGGAATTTCAGAAATGTAGAATCAACAGGTGTCCCCTGACCCTTCCACTTCACATGCCCCCCCAGGGGGTGCTAAATCACCTCTATCAGGCTACATCTCACCCTGGCAGCTCCGTGGTCCTTACCCCCACCATGAGCCCCTAAGGACAGACAGCTGAGTCTGTCCCCCACTTGAGACCCCTTATTAGGCAGCCTGCCTGCTGGGGAAGCAACCAGATATGGCAACTGGAAGAGGAGGCCCCACAGGAGGCACCACCGGCAACTGCCAACTGCGGGGAGCTCAGAGGCTCAGGGCTCTCAGCCAGGCCCCACAGGACGACTCAGCCCTGCATGGTGCCCAGAGGAGGAGCCTGGAGACCTGCACACCCTGAGTGTCAGCCCCCCAGAAGCAGTCAACATCAGACCTGGCTCTCAGTTCACCTCTAAAAAGGGTGGTTTAGGGCACCTGGGTGGCTCAGTTGGTTAAGAAACTGCCTTCACCTCAGGTCATCATCCTGGAATCCTGGGATCGAGTCCCGCATCAGTCTCCTAGCTCCTGGAAGTCTGCTTCTCCCTCTGACTTTCTCCCCTCTCATGCTCTCTCTCAGTGTCTCTCTCTTAAATAAATACATAAAATCTTTTTAAAAATACACACGCGCGCGCCACAATAAAAAGGGTGGCTTTGAGCTCCTCACACGCATTATAACCACTATTGTAAAATAAAATAAAATTTGGGGAGGGGGAAGCAAGTGTTGGCGAGGCTGTGGAGAAACAGGAGCTCGATGAGATATTTGCACATGTGTGTTCACAGCAGCACTAGTCACAACACTCAAAGGGCAGAAGCAACCCAAGTGTCCATGGAAGGGGGCATAGATTGACAAAACAGAGTCTGTCTGCACGGTTTTCCCCTGCTCACGACACAGCGTGTGCATCAGCAATCTTGGCTCCTGGATGGTAGGTGACCCAGGTTCTTTCTACCTTTGTCGCTCTCTCTGTGATCCTCGAGACCCACCTTCCATCCTCCCATAGTCAGTGTGGCTGCTCCAGCTCCTGCCATCACAACTGACATCCAGGTACAGGGAGAAGAGAAAAAGGAAGCCACCTCTCTTTTCTGTAGGGGCAAGACCCAGCAGTTACACAGGTCACTTCTTACATGTCCTTGGCAAGGATCTGGTTGAATAGTGGCACATGGCTGCAAGGGGACTGCAAACTCAAACAGGCGGCCATGTGCCCAGCTTGAATTCAGAGTTCTCTTACTTTAGGAAAAGAGGAGAAAAGATAGTGGGGGCAGCTAACAATCTCTGCCACTAGAACACAATTTCTCCTCCCTCCCAGGACCATGGTGAACCAAAGTCATGGGTAAAAGGCAGCAGCAGACTTCAGGGGGAAGGAACAGGAGATTGGAGGAGAAATCTGAGGTGGCTGCCTGGGGGAGACAATATCTGGGCCAAGACTTGAAAAACAACTTATGGGTTGGGATGGAAAGGAGTTCCAGAAGGAGAAGATGGTAGAACTAGAGGATGAGCCCATGTGACAAAATTGTGGTTCAGTGTGACAAGCATGAACTTGGAGGCAGAAGTCCCGGGTTCAAGTCCAGACGCTGAGTCAGCATAGTGAGGCGCCCAGTCTCCCTGAGCCTTGGTTGGCTCCCCCTTCAAAGGCTGATGGCCTCCATCCCACCTCGTCATGGGCCTGTGCGGAGGCGGGTGCTGGGAAGGGCCTGGCACTCGTCGGAGTCATGGCTGTGACATTTCCGTGGTGGGCTGTCGGGCTGGCGGGGGGCAGGAGGTGGGACAGCAAAGGGAAGCAGGGGGAGGCCCCGTCAGAGGCCAGGCCAAGTGGTTTGGATGTTATTCAGAAGCAGGCGCATGGCAGGACAGCATCCTGAGCAGAGAACAGCTTTGCAAACATGACTCTAGATAATGGAGAGGAGGCAATGAGGTCAGAGACGTGGAGGCAGCAGCAAAGTCCCCAGAGACCCTATACGGTGAGGAGCAGCTGAAGCCAGAAGGCCGTGCCGTCCGACCAGGCATCTGGGAAGACCATCCGGAGGAGGCAGCCCCGAAGTTGTGCCAGCCGGACAGGGCAGTGAGCAGGGCTTGCTCCACGGGGCCAGCAAGGGAAGAAGGCACGGGCTGAAGCCAGGGGCGCTGTCCAGGGCACACAAGCCCCACCTCCCCCGAGAGCTGCCCTCCCCCCAAACGCGCAGAGCATTCCCAGGAGTGGGCACGGTGCCTGGCACTATGCCCACATCGTTGCTCACGCCCCAGCCACCTCCAGGGTAGAGACCCTGGCCCCAAGTTTACAGAGAGGAAACCGGAGCCCAGGGAAGGCTGATGGTTTCCCTGAGGCCACACAGCAAGGACGTGGGCTCCGTGGTCAGACTCAGAGTTCCCAGCGCCATGGGTCCTCCTGGGGCTGCGAGATGTCCTTCAGGAGTACATCCACATCCCCGACTCGGGAAGGCTTTCGTCCTGGAAAAGGGATAAAGACCTAGAACGGCTTTATCCACGTCACATCCTCAAGACCTCTCCTATGAAGCAGGAAGAGTTACCCCATTGAACAGAAAGACAAACTGAGCCCAGAGGGGTGAAGTCCTGTGCCCCGGTCATGCAGCCAGTGGGGGACCAGCATGATTTACATCCAGGTCTCTGCCTGGCCCTGGTTCCCACGATCTTCCTCCTCCTCCCTGAGACCTCTCTCCCCTCCCCCAACCCCTCCCCCGCTGCTTTCCTGGCTCTCTCTCAGGGAAGAGAACATGCTCTGAGTCTCTGTTTCCCTGGGAGAAATCCATTTTCAGAATCTGGAGGTGTTGAAATGTGTTCTTTTTTCCTCTCCAAAGAGCCCTTCTTGAGGACAGAGGTGCCCCGAGAATCCCTCTGAGGCCACCACGAGTCACGCTGGAGCCTGGGCTGTCCATCCAGGAGGGCAGGGCCCCAGGAGTGGGCCCCCAACAGGGTCTTGGGGCGGTGACCTTATCCACCCTGGCACAAAGGGCAGCTGGGCTGCTCCAGGAGATCAAGACATGCCTGTGACCTCCGGCCCCAACCTCAGAAGGCACTCATCTGTCCTCCTGCCCTGGCTGCCTGGCAGGGCCACACCCGTCTCCCCAGAGCGAGGCGCGCCTGCCGAGCCCACCTGCCTGGCCGAGGTGCCCAGGGCAATTCCGTGGCGTGGCGTCTCCACCAGACTGTCCCTCTCTCAGTGACAGCTGGGCCCGTGATGGTCACAGGAGGCTCGTGCTCTAAAGGAGCACAGGCATTGCTGAGAGCCTCTGCTCACCCACAGAGCCAGCTCTCGGGGAGCACGGCTGCGGGCACAGGGGGTCACTTGCAGAGTGAAGATGGGAGGGAGGGGGCGGGTGCGAAGGAGACACGAGGGGAGGGGGAGGAAGCGGAGAGCGAGGGCGGGAGGAGGGGGGATG
>NW_026739547.1:3865-24592 GCF_022355385.1 Mustela nigripes
GGGTGGGCGGGGCGCTGGGGAGGAGGGGGAGGGAGGGGACGGGAGGAGGGGGAGGAGGGGGAGGGAGGGGACGGAGGGGGAGGACGGAGGGGGAGGGAGAAAGAGGGCAGGGGCGGGGAGCGCGGGGGAGGGAAGAAGACCGACTTGGCTTCCCCACAGGCGCACACGCTTCTTCTTCTGGCCTCTGTCCCGACGCTCCCACTGCCCAAACACTTCCCCGCCTGCCCCTTTCAGAATCCGTCCTGCTCCAGGTCTGGCACTTCCCTTCCATCCTGGTCACTCCCTCTTCCCAGGTGTCGCTGACCGTAGCTTCCTACGGCCAGATCGGCCAGATCGGCTCGCCTGGGCTTTCAGTCCCTCCTCTGGGCTCTGCAAAGAGGCCCACCTGCTGGCCAGCCACACCCAGTGGGGACCTATGGCAGGCTTGGGGTCTCAGGGAACAGTTCCTAGAGTTCCCAGAGCCGATGTTCCGGAATCGTGGACTCATGGATTCCTGGGCTTAAGCCTTGAAGGGCCAGCCAGGCCAAGCTACCCGTGACCCATCCCCGGGCCCCCACAGCACCCCAGGAGCAACTCTTGGTCTCGGTCCCAAGCCTTCAGGGCAGAAAGTGGGCTCTACTAGGCAGCACAGGACGGTAGGTGAGGATGTTCATGGGCTGGCCCTAGGGGGACCTCCTGCAGGAGCCACGTGGCTATTCTGCCTGTCCCCCTCCACTCCTCAACCCAGAGGGCTTAACCATAACAGGTTCCTGTTCCAGATAAAGCACCCCACCCAGGAAGTACCTCCCGGGCAGAGAAGGGAGGCAAAGTGATGGGCCCTGGCTCAGAGGGACCTCCACCATTAACTGGCCCTTCTTCCTAAGGCCAGCCGACAGGGAATGTTAGGGTCCTCTGAGTCCCAGGAGATCACACACCCAACTCCTGCACCCCTGCACCCCACAACCCCACTAAAGGGAGCCTGGAGAAGCTTCTGGAAAGAGACAAATGTGAGAGGCAAGGACTAGGCCTGCCTCCCAGACTCTTCTACTCTCTTTCTTTGTCCCCAAGACCCCCTGACCCCAAGCCATGGCCTGGGAGTTCCTTCACAACTCACCAAGCTCATCCCCATCCCATAGGTGAGGACAGAAACCCAGAATGACGAGAAGGTTCCCCGAAGGACTTGTCAAGGGCATCAGTGGGCCCACAGCGCCATGGGGACCACAGGTGATGTACCTCTCTTCCGGTCCCTGGAGCTGGGGGTCCTCCAGTGCTGGGCTGTGAGCAGGGAAGGGCGAGGGCGAACCTGAGAGCCCAGGGGAACGCGTCACCTCAAGACTGTCTTCCCCATCTGACAGGCCTGACTCTGGTCCAGTGTGGGCACAGACGCCTGGAGGCGGGGGCGGGGGGTGCCTCTGCCGCCAGTGGCCCCAGGTTCCCGGCCTGCTCCGTCCCCATGGCAGGCACTCTTCACAACTCCCTGCACCCGATGCTATGCCGCGGAGCTCTGCAACGGCTTCCCCACGACGTCCTTGAGCACCGGGGCTGTGGGCAGGTACGCAGGGAACAGCGATTTCCCTCAAGCTCTTCATGCACGGGGGCGGCTTTCTTTCTGTGCCCCTGCTGGCCTGACAGACCCGTGAGTCAGGCCCAGCCTGCCCTCAGGGAGCCCGTGGTCTGCGAGCGAGACACAGATAATCAGAGGACTCTGACCCGGGTATTTTGGAAAGTAAGGAGGAGGGAGGGGAAAGCCATGCCGGCCTTGAAGGATGAGGCCAGTTTCTGTAGCTGGAGGAGGAAGAAGCAAGGGGTCTTTCTTGGTGGGTGCCGTACGGTCCCCATTCCCAGTGACCAGTGGCACCCTGACCCCAGTAGTGCAGGTGAACTTTACCCTTGCTAGAGCTAGACGGCAGCCACCACCTTCCACCAGATCCATCAGACACAGCAAAGGAAAAGCAGTCACAGCCGGCTGCTGCTTCTCCAGCCCCTGTGCGCACCCTGAGAACCCAGCGGAACCCACCTGAGAGCGAAGCCCCAGAGACGCAAGCTGAGAGCCCGGGGAGGCAGGGCCCTGACCACTGTCTGCTGAGCACCTGGACACAGCTGTGCCTGAAGGCGTGGCTTCACCAGACTTTTGTCACCGTCTAGAGCTGGTAAATTCCTTCTTAGCTCAAGGGAGTGAACTGAGCTTCTGCCATGTGCAAACCTAAAAGGCCTATCCGAACGCAATTATTGAGGACAGAGAGGACCTGGGGGCCGAAAGGCTTCACAGAGATGGGCTTCTGTGAGGAGGAAACCCCAGCTTATGGGCCAGGCTGTATCCAGGCGGCATTCCAGCAGGCCCCTTTATGGGGAAGAAGCGGACCAAGCTGGACACAGGCTCCTGGAGCAGCCCAGAGCAGGAGCTCCCGGCCACCCCCAGGAGCGGTTCTAACACGAGTGCACTGTGCCCGGGCTGTGGTGGGCTCGGTGCCGGCTGCCCCTGTTACGGACAGCATCCCCATGCACCTGGCTCGATCCCAGAGGCTGTGCACACATGTCCAAACCTTTCTCACAACCACTCTTTGGCGAGGTAGGACTGAAAGTTCTGCCCATTTCACAGATGACCAAGATGGAGGCACAGAGAGTCCCGGTAACTTGCCCGTGGCGGAGGGCGCGTGCCGATGGAGCCTCCGGGACTAGCCTCTCCTGCCTTTTGTGTCCTTCACCCACTCCAGAAGGTCTGATGGAAGATGAGGAGCCGTCTGGGCCTGCGTGTAGAGGGAGACCCGGGGCGCCCTCTCCCCGAGCCAGCCTTCCCCGCCCCAGGCCCCCGGCCAGGCTTGGTGGGGGCTCCCGGGGGACAGACAGCGAACTTGACTCATTCTGTATGCCCAGAATGGCCGTGAGAGCCTGGCTTGGACCAGGTGGGAAAGGAAGCAGGTGGGAAAGGAACGAATGGTTCAGGAGGACACTCCCAGCCTCAAACAGCACCAGCCGTGGCCACACCGTGGCTTCCCCAGAGACGTGGCCACGACGCCCCGGGGCCCCTCTTCCCTCCCAGCTGCTCTCTCCCTGCCCGCCAGCCTCAGCCTCCTCTCCGGGGACTGGCACACAGCCCTGGGGCGTCCGCGCCCTGACAATTCTGGGACTCGGAGACGGAGGCCAGCCCGGCCTGAGAAGCAGCACCACTGGGAGGGCGACCGGCTCGGCCACATGCGCAGCAGGGCGCTTGGCACGGCCTGATGGGCATTTTTAGCCTTGGGACACTGGGACTCGCAACCAATCAGGTTTAACATGGGGTGGGATCCCGGGGCCGTGTGGGGGAAGCACAGGTGTCATGGTGTCCCCTGTGGGAAGCAGACCCTTCCTCTCATCGTCACCATTTCGTCTCCCGTGTGGTAGCCTTGGGATTGCGTGGCTTCCCACAATAGGCTTGAAATGCACCTTGGACCGAGGTTGACAACAAATTAGCAGACGCGCACGCACACACACCCACACACACACGCGCGGCATGGTCCCCCATGCACAACGCGCTCATGACTCGGGCTCCCCTCTCAGCTGAGAAAATGGAGGCTCAGAGAAGCAAAGGGACTTGGGGTGTCTCTCGGCTGTCTGGTCGTACCCCACCTTGTTCCAGAGACGGTCAGAAATGGACACTGCAGATCAGCCAACCTCAGGGTTCCACAGAGAGGCCGCCCCTGACTCGAGAAGCCCAGCACCCCTCTGGCCCCAGGAAGGGCCATGCACCCATGGGGGACCTTTAGCAGGCACAGCTCCCCCGCCCCACCCCGGAGGGACCTGGCCGCACACCAGGGAGCATGGGGGCTGCCGGTTGGGGCTGTCGTCACAGCAGGAACACTGGCGCCCAGGGTTTGAGGAGGGGGTGGGCTGAAACGTGACGGCCCAGAGCTGTGGCAGGGGCTAGGCGTGCGAAAGAAAAGCTGGGGCCGAGTAACAAGGCCAGGGATGCGGTCCACCCTCCGGCGGGGGTCTCACAGCCCCAGAGCAGCACGCAGGAGCAGGACAGGTCCTGGAATACTTCCTTGAACCTTCCGGAGTTGTGGAGGGGCCAGCACAGGGGAGGCATTGGGAAGTAGCCTCCCGATTCCCGTGCAGTATGGGTGAGACCCAGTGGGTGGGACGGAACATGCCCAGGTCACACAGCAGGTGGCCTGGCTGTCCCCTTCAGGGCTCTCTCCTCCCCTTGGCCAAGAGCCCCAGGCCTCTAACCCCAGAATGCTACCCAAACCCTTGCCCATCCAGGCCCTGGGGCCCTCCCGAGCTCCCAGTGCCCGGCTCCCAACCTGCCCAGCCACCTCCGGAGCTCGACCAGCTCTCGGTCCTACCTTCCACCCCCGGGAGGGGCCAACAGGGGCCGGAGGGGTGTGGACACCTGCTGTCTTAAGGACCCTTCTAAGAGCAGACAGACCAGCAAGCCCACAGCCACCACCCCCCTGTCCAGCCCAGCCCAGTGGAAGGAAGTTGGGAAAGAAGTGATTCTGGAAGCGAACGATCTGTGTGAGCCCAGGAGGGGAGAATGCCCATGGCACGGCCTATTCGCCTTGGAAGGGAAACGGGCTGGCCCCGTGGCCAGCAAGGCCTCCCCGGGCCCCGACTGCCTACATGCCCTACCTCGTTCCCAGCCGCCAGTAGGAAAAAGGGCAGAATGAAATGCCTTGGAATTCTCCGGAAACAAGTCTCCAGTAAGTCCACGCCACACTCATGCACTCATTTCACGAATGTTTATTGGGCTTCTCTGGGTGCTGGGAGCAGGTCCCTGGGAAGGATCCAGCTGGGCCCACCTGGGGGAGGCAGGGGGGAAGTAGCAGCAGGGACCGGCGGGGACCCAAGGTGCAGCCCAGCCCTCCTGAGGCTCAGTGCTTCGGGAATGCCCAGGGGTGAGGACACAGGAGGGCGGGGAGGACAAGGGAGGTCCCAGCTCCCTCTGGGGGTGGGGCAAGCAGAGCATAGGCAGAGGGGAAGGGGTGGAGGAGGAGGGGGAAGGAGAGCCACCTGGAGGGAGCACGGAGGGAGCACGTGGGACTTCCCGAGGCTCGTGGATCCCGAGGCTCGTGGATCCCGAGGCTCGTGGATCCCGAGGCTCGTGGAAGGCTACTGGGAATTCCAGTAGCCACGGAAGGCTGAGGCCCTGGCAGCTGAGTCACCACGAGGGTGGGCAAGGGCTCGGACACCACACACCTGATTCTCCGCCACTTTGGCCGGTACGTGGCTGGCCCACTCCTCCTGCCGTGCTGCCCAGCCTGCTCCGGTGGGAAGTCTCAGCAGCCTTCTCCCTGGTCCCTGGGAGCTGCTCACCAGGAGAAAAAGGGAGGCTGTGCCCAGTCACCCACCAAGCCCCATACAGGGCACTGTGGGGGAGGGCTCAGAGCCTAGGCAAACACTGCCCAGCCCCTCCCTTGCCCGGGGAGACAGCCCTGTGAGAATGGCCTGGGAAGCGACAAGGCCACCCAACCCTCCCTTGGCTAAGCCAAGCCCTCTTCGCCTGTCCCCTCCCCCCACCCCCTTTCAAGTTGCTCCTGGACACCAGATGGACCCAGTTCAACTTGTCCTTCCTTTTCCTTCCCCCGCCCGCCCCCTGCTGGAGCTGTGAGAGGGCAGGCGGGAAGGGGGGACAGGCAGAGCCATACCCGGAGGCTGGGGGAACAGCCCCAGTGCCCACTCTGGTGACCCCAGCGTGCAGCCTGCCAGGCCCACGGGGCCAGGTCTCTAGGCCTTGGACCCAGACTCTCACTGCTGACCCCCAGGACAGGTCAGGACAGGGGGAGCAGCTGGTAAGAAGGGCCAGGTCCAAGGCAAGCTGGTGTTCCACCTTGGGGAAAGGGAAAGAAGAGAGAGTGGGGGCTCTTGGGGAGGCGAGAGGATTTAGGAGAGGGAGAAGAGAGAAATGGAGTAAAAGTTGCCACGCCTGGGCCTGGCTTCTAAAGGCATGAACCTGAGTCTGTCCTCATCTGCACGGGAGGCAGTGGGAGCCAGACGGGCCTGATCACCTTGTCCAATGTCCTGGAACCCTGAGATACGGAGTACAGCGTGTCAGCCCAAGAAACAAACAGAGCCCCGGAGCAGCGACAGCCTAGGGACAAGTGCTGCTCTCCCGAGCCTCCCTGGGGCTGGAGGCAGTGTGGGGTCAGGGTGGCTGGGAGGGCCGGCTGGCAGAGCAGACAAGGAGGACCCGTCCACCACGTGCCCCAGCCCACTCCTTCCACACGCCCACCAGCTCCAGCAAGCAGCAGCATCCCCACCAGATCCCAGGCAGCACAAAGGGCTCTCCCAGCCCCAATGGCTTTTTCATTTTCTGAAACTCAAATATGGGATGGGGGAGGGCTGCCCCATGGCCCTGTCCCAGCTTCTGCCTGGGTGGGAGCAGGGCACAGGTCCTAGACTGGCACCCCCACCAAAGAAGCCAAGGAATAGGGGCTTGAAAGTTTTGCCAACCAAAGTTGGCATTCCCCTTGCCCCTGCCCAGGAGGGGCACCCCAGACCACCAACCCCCCTCTCAGACACTTGTCAAGCAGGAGGCTTCTCTCCCCACATACCCCCCAGAGGGGAGCAAGGCAAAGAAAGGAAACAATTTGCCAACTCAGAGGTGCCCTGGAGAAGGGGGAGCAGACAAGTTGGACCCCCCCCCCTTCCAGTCAGGTTTGGCTCAGGGAGAATTCCTAACCCTTCCTGAAGGACCCCTACCCAGGGGGGTGAGGGGTAGTGCCAGGAGGCTGAGAAAAGCTGGGACTAGGCTGGCTTTCCTCCAGGCGGGGAGATCCTGGACTGTGCAGCCCCAAATCCCTGAGCCGACAGCAGAGAAATCGCCAGGCTGGGAGAAAGAGAAGGGGGGGCTACATTCAAGTGCCCCCCACCTTCCTCTCTGGGTCTTGACCTGCTGGAGCCACTGGTCCAGCGGGAAACTTACGCGGCAAAGGCGCCCACTAGGGTCTCGACAACTGGAGAGGAGGACCTCCGCCCAAGGCGGGGCGTCTACCCCCGCGCCCGAGGGGTCCCGCTGGCCCCCGGGCGGGGGCTCCTTGCCCGGCAGTTGACTTCTCCAGCCTCGTTCCCTAGCCACCGTCGCCGCTGCCGCCGGGAGCGATTCGCCCTCGCCCTATCCAGCCCAGCGAGCGAGCTCCCACCTCGGCCACCGGCGCGAGAGCTGTCTCTGTCCCGGGAAGAAGTTAGGCGCTGGTCCCCGAGGCGCGCAGCGCACGGGACGCAGGCAGCGGTGGCCCCGGGACTCGGCCACCGCCGCCCCAGAGAAGTCCCGGCGACTGCGAGGGCGTACCGGGAGGCTTCATTCCCCAGACCGGGTACAAATCGCTTGCGACCGGGCCCGGGCCTCGCCCGGGAGGGCAAGGCGGACCAAGGCGAAGCGGGGCTTGCTCCCAGCTTCGGGGACCCCAGGTCAGGGCACTTCCCCGCCCCGCCGCCCCTGCGCACGAGTCGCCCGCCCGGCGCCGGACGCAGCGAGGAATCAGAAGGTCGCTGACTCGGCGGCCGGGCGGACGAGGGCCCCACGGAGTTGGGGAGTTGCCCCGCACCCCTAAAAGCCTCAACACACATTCTCGGTTGAAAGTACGCACTTTACGCGTCCGGGCGCCTCCGCGGTGAGTCGAGCTGCCGCGCTCGGGGTCGGCGAAGGTGGCTCAGCTCGGGCGCTCCAGTCTCGACGTTCCCGGGGCAGAGAGCAACGTCCGGGGACGCACGGGACGGGTGCGCCCGGCGGCCGGGGCTGCGCCGGGCGAGGAGAGCGACGAGAGGGGAGCGCTTCGGCGTTCAGGCAACAGCTACCCCTAGTGGGAGAGCCGCCGGGGCCGCCGCCGCCCCACGCCCGCTGCCCCGCGCCCCGCGCCCGCGGCGCCCCGCGCCCGAAGCGCTCCCGGACCGGCTGGGGCGCAGGCCCGGCGCCGCTTTCCCCAGCCCTCCCCGTCTCCGGCGCCGGGCGCTAAGCGGCCCTCGGGCCCTGCCCTCCGCACCTCCCCGCGGCGCCCCGGAGGCCGCTGACCCGAGAAGAGCGGCGCCGAGCCGGGACGAGATGGGACGGGGCGGGCGCGGCCGGGACGGCGCGCGGCGGCCCCGGGCAGCGGCGGGGGGCGCCGAACGCGGTGTGCGTGGCGGGGCGGTGCGGGGGGCGGCCGTGTGCGAGGCGCGAGTGTGAGCGCGCGCGGGAGGCGAGCGGGCGGGCGGGCTCCGGGAGGCGAGCGGCGCCCGCGGGCGAACGGGGAAGGCGGCGGGGGCCCAAAGTTGCCTCCTCGCGGGTCCGCGTCCCCGGCGGGGCGGGAGCCGGGGCCGGCAGAGCGGCGGCCGCGGACCCGGGCTCCCGCGGCACCTGGGCAGCGGCCCCGCACGAGCAGCAGCGGCGGGGGCGGCGTTGGCGGCGGCGCGCGGGAAGCGAACCGGAGCTCCGGCGCGGCGCGGCGGCCGCCGGGGAGCTCCGCTCAGGTGCGCGGCGAGAGGGGCGCGGGCCGGAGGCGGGCCTCCAGGACCGAGGCCGCGCGCAGCGCTCGCGCCAGCCGGAGCCGGAGGATCTCCCCGGCGGACGCCTGGGTCCCTGGTCCAGCTCCCCGTCCCGGGTGGCAGCAGCGACCGGGGTCCGCCGCCCCCGAGAGCGCGCTTCGGGGGCCCAGCCCCGCCCCCGCCGGCCCCTGGCGGGGCCGCTCCGCGCCCCCCTCCTCCTCCCGGCCGCCTGCGCCCGCCCTCGGCCCTAGATTTCTAAGGCATTGGCCACGCCGCTGGGTGATCCCTCCGGGCTCAAGTTGCAAGGGGGCGGGCCCGGGCCGGAGGTGGAGTCTCCCGCCAATTGAAGCCTCGGCTATAAATCGAGCTCCCCGTACAGCCAAAGCCCAGATGCCGCGCCAGGCCACCCCGAGGTTGGTGGTGGGTGAAGGTAGCGGGTCCCAGGGGTCTTCGGGGGCGGCAGCCACCATGCTCCGCTCCCTGCTGCTTCACTCCTTGAGGCTCTGCGCCCAGACGGCCTCGTGCCTCGTGCTCTTCCCGCGCTTCCTTGGCACGGCCTTCATGCTCTGGCTTCTGGACTTCCTGTGCATCCGCAAGCATTTCCTGGGCCGCCGCCGCCGGGGTCAGCCCGAACCTGCCGTGGAGCTCGACAGTGACGGCGAGGAGGTGCCCCCCGACGACCCGCCTGTCTGCGTGTCCGATGACAACCGCCTGTGCACCCTGGCATCGCTGAAGGCCGTTTGGCACGGCCAGAAGTTGGATTTCTTCAAGCAGGCGTATGAGGGTGGTCCAGCGCCCAACTCCGAGGTGGTCCTGCCCCACGGCTTCCAGAACCAGCACATCCTGGACTACGCGAGAGGGAACCGCCCGCTGGTTCTCAATTTCGGCAGCTGCACCTGACCACCGTTCATGGCGCGCATGAGCGCCTTCCACCGCCTGGTCACCAAATACCAGCGCAACGTCGACTTCCTCATCATCTACATCGAGGAGGCCCACCCCTCGGATGGCTGGGTCACCACGGACTCCCCCTACAGTATCCCGCAGCACCGAAGCCTGGAGGACCGGGTCAGTGCCGCCCAAGTACTGCAGCAAGGGGCGCCCAGCTGCTCCCTTGTCCTGGACACCATGGCCAACTCCAGCAGCTCGGCCTATGGGGCCTACTTCGAGCGCCTCTACGTAATCCAGAATGGCACCATTATGTACCAGGGTGGCCGCGGCCCGGACGGCTACCAGGTGTCTGAGCTGCGCACCTGGCTGGAGCACTATGAGGAGCAGCTGCACGGCGCTCAGCCCCGCCGAGTGTAAACAACCATGGGCCAGTTGGCTGAACTTGGCAGGCCATGCCTTCGAGCCTTCGAAGCCCACGTGCAAATGCCCCCCCAAACAAGTCGGGTGTGCAGAGGGCCCCATGACACAGATGTGCTGAGCCAGGGATCGCCGGCTGGGTCTGCGCCCCCAGCCAAGGCACCTGAAAATTCTCCCTCGCCTCCCCGGACTCTGAGGCTGTGACTGTCCCTCACCTGCACTTGCCTGGCTGGCTCGAAATCCCCCTTCTGAGTGTGGATGCCACCTTTGCCTGGGTTCTCCCCTCCCCCACTCGTCCCCGCGGAGGCCCCTGCCTCTCACACCCCCTCCCCAGAGAGAAGAGCCACTGTGCCTTCAGCCAGGTGCAGCAGCCCTCGCGGAGTCTCTGGCCTGCCAGCAGAGCCCGCCGCTCCCCCCAGGCGCCTGGCACCCACACCTGTCGTTGGCAGGGAGGGGGCGCTCTGCTGCGTTTGTGTCTATTTCTTGTCGCTGAGTTGGAAGTGGGGGCTTGGGCTGGGGAAGGGTGGCCAGGGTTCCCCCCCTTATTTGGGGTGCTCAGGAGCCCCACTGCTGATGACGAGCTGTCTCTAACTGGTCTTGACCACGAGCCGGTTCTGAATTGCAGAGGGCTCGCAGGAGCGCCTGAAACGAGGGAGGGAAAGTACTCTGGGCTTCCGGGAGGAAAGCGCCACACAGGGGGTCCAGGAGGGGGGCTGGGGGTACCGTTCGGGACCAGAGGAAGCCGGCTTGAGAGGCACTGGCAAGGTTTGCAGCGCCCCAGGGAGAAGGAAGAGGCTGGGACTCCTGGGAAACGGGGTGTGGGTGGAGGAGTCCGCGAGAAAAGAGAGAAGGGGAGCGCATGGAGACCCCCCCAAGTGAGGGGTCTCCTGGGCAGAGCTGCCGGCTGTGGGGCCAGGAAGTGGGAGGCCCCTGATTCGAAGGCCATTTTTGAGTGTTTTGCTGGAAATACTCTCTGTATATAAACTTCTTTTACGCTACAATAATAAAAGCTTGAAGTAAACTGCTTTCGCATTGCCTTTGGTCCCTTTATTTTTTTTTTTTCTTTCCTCTGAATAGCGGCAGGAATTAAACACAAATCTCTCCCTCGCGTCCCCATAGTGACCCTGGGGGGAAGGGTGGCTGGAAGGAGCCGGCGCCGGCAGGGGCGCGGGAGGGCAAGGAATATGTAAAGGGGACGGTGCGGGTGCCCAGGAGTGTACACACGCACGCGCACACCCCCGGTGGAGTATGGGGGTCGGCGGAGAAACCGACACACCGAGCCGGGCGGGGTCCTGGAAGGAGGCGGGAGAGGCCAGGGGGCCAGGGGGTCCTTACTTGCCGCCGCGCGCGCTTGCGCTCACGCGCAACCACAGCTGCCCCTGCAGCCGCGCGTCTAATTTCTCCGACGGTCCCATGGGGTGGGGGAGGGGCGGCGTGGAGGATGGGAGGGGCTACCGACACTCCGGGACTGCGCTCGGGACCACCGCGGGCGCCTCCGCACACCTGGCTCCTCCCTGGCCCCCTTTCCGCACCTGGCTCCTCCCTCGCCGGGTGCCCGCACCTGCAGAATCGTCTCTCCCTCCCCTGCAATCCCCGCCTGGCTGCGGGGGTCCGCCGGAGGTGCGACTAGCGAAGCGCACGCTGGCGGAGGGAGGGGAGACGGGGAAGGGCGGGCGGGCAGCGCCACCACTCCAGCAGCAACACCTCCGGCGGGGCGGGGGCGGAGCGGGGTGAGCCCCCTGCCCGGGACACCCCTCCTCCTGCGCCTCCTTCGCTTCCCCAAGTTCGAGCCAGACCTCGACACCACCACCCGCGACGCGCTCGGTACTGGGAAGTGGAGAAGGGGAGCGAGATGGAAGAGAGGACCGAGCCCGGGAAGAGGGGGACGCCTGTGGCCGGGACGGGGGCAGGGGGCCGTGGCGTTTGGCACCGCTCTGCGTCCGCAGTCGGTCCGGGCGCTCCCGCGCAATCCCGGCCCTCCCTGGGTCCCCCGCTGCTCCCTGGGGGAGGGCGACGCTGCCAGCAAGGGATGAGCGCGGCCCCCACCCCCTCTGCTAGCGACACCTGGAGCGGAACAGTGGGGGGGCGGGGGTGCAGAAGCAAGGGCTGAGGCGGGAGTCTGCAGGTCGCCAGTGGGGTAAGCGGGGCAGCCCAACTTCTCCAGCCCGGGAACCCAGGACCGTCCGGGTCTCGGGATGGAAGGAGAGAGTGCTAGTGACCGCCTGGGTGTGAGCAGCGCGCGTGTGAGAGGGGGTTCTGCAGGGGTGAGGGGGATGCAGCAGGGGGGTGAAGAGAGGCCCCTGCTCCACCAACGCCGCCTCCAACTCCGCGCCCAGCCCCCACGCTGCTCCTCTGTGAAAAGTTTTTGGAACTGACACCCTGAGCTGGGTTTTTTTTTTTTTTTTTTTTTTTTTTGCTTTAAAAGTATTTAAATTTAAAAAAAAACTTTTAAGAAAAAATTGGCACAGATGGTATTTCTGCATCTCTTTCCCTCCCCCTCCCCCACCGCGCGCCGCTTCTCACCCCAAAACCCCCAGGAAGAATCCCGAACCAGCCGCAGGGACGAGGCTGGGCGCCCGGGAGGGCCTGCGCTGAGCTCGGCAGGCGCTGCAGGGGGTGGGGACTTGGTGGCCTGGAGGCAGCGGAGGCCGGCCAGGGAGCACCCGCAGCCGCCGCCGGGCCCCACAGCCTGCTGCGGCCCCTCCTTGTCCGGTCCCGCCTTATGGGGGTCTTGCTGGACGCGCTGTGCGACCTCCCTTCCCGGCGGAGCCTGCACCCCGCCCGCGCACCCGGCCGGGTCTGGCTTCCTGGGCCGAAACTCGGAGCACTGGACGCTCGGACCTGCCGGAGCTCCTGTCACTGCCCACGCGGCCGGCTGGCTCCCGGCTCCAGGGGGTTCCGGCACACACACCCCCCAAGCACACACACGTTCCTTCTTTCTCTTCTCCCTCCCACTCTCGCTTCGTCCCCTTCATCTTCCCCTTTTCTCTCTTCCTTTTCCCTCGTGTCTTCCTTTCCTTTCTTTTCTTCTCTCTCTTCCTTTAAAAGCTCTCCTTCTTACAAAAATAGTGCGTGCTCATCGAGGAAAACTCAGAAGAGTCAGGAGAAAATAAAACCAACCCAAGGTAACCTCAGGGTGTGAACACTTTCAAACATGCCTCTCCCTATCCCCCCCCCCATATTTGTAAATATATATTTTAATAACAAGAGCAGGATTATTGTAGCCTGACACTAATTTTTGACTCCTGGTACCCTCTTTCCCTGTCAATAAATAAGTCAGGAATGAAACCACTGCCCCACCAGCAAGGGACAGCCAGGGATGGCTCCAGGGGGCTTGGGGTGTGAGGCAGGTTTCATTATTATAAACAGAATCGCAGAGAGCATCCGGTGCATGCAGCCCCCTGCTGCTTTACCCCACTGGAACGTTCTTTACAGGGGAAATCGCCTGGTCAAAACACATGCACACCTTGGAAGATGTCAGATTCAATCTGAGATCTGTTTGCCAGATCTTGCATAACTGCCTTCCAGAAATTCTACTTGATTTTATTATTTTGTGTCTTCCCCATGCTGTCTCTTCTTTATTTTTAAGTGAAAAATATGAAGCTAATACATAAGTCCATTCTCAGTAGTAAATTTTAAATACAGAAGAAGGGGGATGAGAAAGAATAAGCTTCACTTAGAGCAGGATTTTTCAAACTGAAACAGATTTTCCAAACTGATCTCAGGACCCAGCAGTGGGTCATGAAATCAACTTAGCAAATCAAGGAAAGCATTTTGTAAGAATGAGATAAGGGAATACAATGTAACCACCAGCATACCTTTCACCTAGGCTGATATGCTTTCCTGAAACTTCTGTTTCAGGAGTGTGTGTGTGTGTGTGTGTGTGTGTACAAGATGGCTGATGTGAAATGTATTTCTCCCTGAAGGAGGGATCAGAAATGTTGGGAAATGTTGAAAGCCAATGCTTCAAAGTTCCCATTCAACAGGGATAGCCCCTGTGAACTGTTGGGTGTTTCCTTCCAGAATCTCCTTCGCCTACTGACAATGGTATATGAGTACATTCCCAGATATAGGTTCCATAATCAGGATCACGATGCACAGTGCTTGATGGCCGCCCCCGCCACCCCCACACACCTTTCTCCTGCCAGTCCCTATCCGGCACCCTTTACCCATCCATACATCAGGTCCAAGCAGCTCCATGCCTGCAGGGTAACTTGGGCCAGACCCGTGGGAGGCCTGTGCCCCTGCCCCCGCCTGGGGAGACACTCTGCCCTCAAGGAAGTCTGGATCGATGGGGATGAGAGGCTGAAACAGACATTGTTCTCACTGGGTTTTAGGGGTTTTTTTAAGATTTATTTATTTAAGAGTAAGAGAGATCATGGTAGGGGGAGGGCAGAGGGAGAGGGACAGAGACTCGTAAGCAGACTGTGCACTGAGCATGGAGCCCTGTGGGAGAAGGGGGCTCGATCTCACAACCCTGAGATCATACCCTGAGGTGAAAGCAAGAGTCAGATGCTTTAACTGACTGAGCCGCCCACGCACCCCCATTCTTGGGTCCACAGTCAGCTCAGCAACGGGGGTTCAGGGTCAGGGAGGAGGGGCATTAGAAGAGTTCATAAAGAGGGTCTCACTTGCCCCTTGAAGCCACAAGTGTCTCATCTCCAAAGACAGAGGGAAAGACATCCTTGCTGCAAAGTGCATGGAGGCCAAGAAGCGAAGCTGTGTTCAGAGAGCAGGAAGCCAACCATGTGGCTTTAAAGCAGAGGGGGTCGTGGTGGAGGAGGAGGGCCAGTGAGGAGGGTTGGGGCCACCATGGGAGCCTAGGCCACAGCTTGAGGTCTCTGCTGAGCCTTAGGAATGGGAACCTCAGACGAGAAAGCAGGGAAGTCAGAGGGAGAGGGGAAGGAGCAGCAGACCCATGGGGTTGGGCATGGGGGGGGCCTGCCGTCCATCCACCACTGATAGAGGGTCCAGGGGCACCTGCGGGAGTCAGGCTGCCATCTGTCCTTGACCCAGTAACTGTTCTCTAGGCATCTACCTGCAGAAGGTGGTCAGACTATTGGGCACAGAGGGAGGGAGGTACCAGGTGACCATGGCCTCTGCCTCATGCCGTGCAGACACCCCTCTGCAGAGAAGTGATGTCCCAAACCACGAGGCGACCCACACATGGGATCATGAGAAGTGATATCTGAATTCTTGCTTGAGGGGCCAGGCCCTGGGCAAAGGGCTGTATCACGATTGTTCAAGTCGGTCACCCTAGCAACCCTCTTAAATAAGTACAATGATTAGCCTCATTTCACTGATACACAAACTGAGGCTTGGCCTGGTCAGAGACGGCGGGGCCAAGGTGTTTCGGGCTGAATTGGGTTCCTCCCCAAAATCTGAATGTCGAAGTCCCTAGTACCTCCGAATGTGACCTTATTTGGAGATCCGATCTTTAAAGAGCTTGAGTTAGGATGAGGTCGTTGGGGCGGGCCTTGATCCAGTATGACTGGTGTCCTTAAAAGAAGAGGAGATGGGGACCCAGACGCACAGAGGGACGGCCATGTGAGGACACAGGGAGAAGGCGGCTGTCTACATGCCAAAGAGAGAGGCCTCAGGAGAAACTCGCCCCACGGACACCTGCGTCTCAGATCTGCAGCCTCCAGACGTGTGAGAAATATTCTGTTGTTTCAGCGCGCGCAATAATTTGTCACAGTAACCTTAGCAAACCGACACAGGCCACGGACGAGAAAATGGCATTGACCACAGGCCCCTCTTACTCCAGCGCTGGGGGGTTGACACCAGGCTGTCCTGCATCCCCCGAGTGGCCAAAAAGCATCAGGGTGCTAGAGATCTCCCGACCCCGACCCTTCCCTCCTCCTGTAGTTACATGAAAATGCAGCTTACAGGACAGTGGGTCTGAATTGGGCAGTGAGTGTGTGTGCTCTTTTTTAAATATCTGCAAAGACACACACACAGGCAGCTCTAGAAAAATCTACCCCGAGGAATTCACAGTAGCTGTCTCTGTGTGGGTGGGATTATGAGTGTTTTCTTACTTTCTTCTTGTTGCTTGTCTGTAGCCTGTGATTTTTCTGTAGTGAATGTGTATTGCTCTTATGACAGAAAAAATAAAACTAAAAACAGCAAAAACAGTGGCTGTGGCAAGTAGAAACCTGGAGGTGGGGAGGCCAGAGCAGATAGAGGACCTGGCTAGAGGTAGTGAGCTCAGGGCCAGGTTCCGGGGTGGGTGGTGGGAGTGTTGGGGGGCAGGGCTGGCACGAGAGACACTTGGGAGGGGAAAAAGAGGAGTAAGGTTGCTGAAAAAAAAAAAAAAAAAAAAAACAAGATACCCGATTATATTTGAATTTTGGGTAAGCAACAACATTTTTAGTATAAGTATGCCCCAAATATTACATGGGATATACTTATACTTTTAAAAGTTTTTTTTTAAATTCATTGTTTAATTGAAATTCAAATTAAATTGGACATTTTGGGTTGTTTCTTTGTTTTAAATTTGATCATCCTGAGCTTGGACAATAGTGCAATCTCTCTGAGGCTCTGTTAGTGGGAACCTCGGCGGTCAAAGGGCCTCAAAGCATGGGATAGATAAACCCAAAACCTCTGGGACTCTCTCCCTCTTCCCCTCAACTTCCCTGAGAATGCATCTGGTGACCCAGAGCCAAGGATGAATGACCACCAGCCCTGCCAGCTGATGATTTGTAGGGCCTAAAGCAAAATAAAAACACAGGGCCCCTTGTTCAAGAATAGGGGAAAACACCATTAAAGGCATAAAATATGCAGCTTCTTCATTTCTTTCATGGTACCTCAACTTGTTTCATTCCTATTTAATGGCATTATAAATAAAGAAAAATTAACATCTTCAATTATGTATTAGTCTGGGTCCTCTAGAGAAAGAGAGCCAACAGGATAGAGATTTACTTTAAGGAATGGGTTTATTCCTTAAACGACGATGGAGGCTGAGAAGCCTAGGATTTGCAGTTGGTAAGTCAGAGACCCAAGAGAACAATTAATGTAAGTTTTAGTCCAAGTGCAAAGGCCTGAGACCCGGGAGTGCCAGCAATGGAGGCTCCAGTCCGGGTCTGAGTCTGAAAGCAGAAGACCAACGGCCCAGCCCCAAGGCAGTCAGAGAGAGGTGGCAGCGCCTTTTTGTTCCATCCAGGCCCTCAACTGATCAGATGAGGCCCACCCACATCAGGCAGGATGGTCAACTTCATACAGTCTATTGCAAATGTTCATCTCATCTCATCTCGAAACATCCTCACAGACACACCCAGAATAATGTTTGACCAAATATCTGGGCACTCCATGGCCTAGTCAAGCTGACGCAGAAAGTTAGCCCCCACAGATAGGCAGCCAGAGGTTACCCTTCCCTTCTCCAGCTCCAGATGCAGGTGAAAGAGCCTTGAAGTCACACATGGAACCACTGACATTACAACTTTGCCTTTCACGCGTGTTCCTGCACATACATCTCATCCTCTCCAGAAAGGGGCAGATGCTACATGGAGTTGACCCACCTGTTTTTAGCTCCCTTCTTGGTGCGGGCACACTTTGCCACATTCTTGGCCATCAGTTGGCTGATAAAAAAGAAGACAGGGCAAGAAAAGGAGCCACGGGGAGCCCAATCTTTCGCTTTCCACGGTGCCATCGCTCTGGAGGCCTGTGGCTCCCACCTTCCAGCACACATGCACCTTGACTTGCTCTGAGTCTCACGGAACTGGCACGTGCTGTGGGGTCACTGACCTCCCTGCTCCTGGGGCATCACAAATGAGGAACAGCAGAGAACAGGGACGTACACGCCCCCCTCCCCGCTCCGCTCAAGCACATCCTCCAGGGTCCCATCCAGCAGCACTTAACAAAACACAATGCAAAGACAAAAATTATTCAGAATTTCAAGACAGTGACAGCAGAGCATTCAATCAAGAGCAGGGTCCTGCAAGGGAGGGGCGCTGGACACTGGCCCAGGACGCTCACCTAGGAAGCCTCCCCAACCAGCAGGCCACACTTGCACGTACCCTGCTCGCTCATACGCGAGTCTGGGGAGTGGGGGCAGCTCCTTCCGTGGTCAGAGGGGCCACGCTACGTTGCTCCCTGTTCTCCTGGGAGGAGACTGAAGCTCCATGGTGTTAGCCAATGTCCCCAGGATACATGCCTTCTGCCTCCAAAGCCATGCCTTTGGCTCTCCCCACTGCACTTGGCTGCTTCTAGGATGCCCAACCCCTTGCTGGCCATCCGCGTACCTGGGCTGGGGGCTGTGAAGATGGCAGGTGGATGCTCCCCATCTCGGTGCCCAAAGACTCGGCTGACTCAGGCAGCCTGTGGCCAGAGGCAGAATCAGGGGACAGAGCGATGACTAGAAGAAGGTGCCAGGGAGGAGGGTCCACATGTAAAGGCCAGGCAATGGCCCAGCGCAGCGCTCAGCCAGAGATACAGTGCAGGTGTGTGTTAGTGTGTGAGAGAGTGTGTAAGCACGTATGAGATGCATACACCTTCACACTCCAGACCCTCACTGGGCCGCAGGTACCCCCCCAGACCTGTACGAAGCACCGGGGAGAACTGGTCCCATCCAAACATCGTGACTGAGCTGGTCAGAGAGACAGAAACTAACAAGCAGGAAGCCCGGGATTTGGGTTACCCAAGGGAAGGCTTCCTGGAGGAGGTGTATCATGAAGGATTAGAAGCTCAGGTGGGAAGAGCCTCAGGGGTAGAAAGAATTACGTGTGCGGAGCCTTGGCAGCGAAAACATCCTGGCAGGTTTGGGCAACGGCAGTCAAGTCCATGGGGCCCCAGAGGAGGCAGACAGGGATGAGAGGTGAGGCTAGAAGGCTCTATGTGGATCTGGCGCTTTACCTTGAAGGCTCTGGGGAGAGGCAGGAACGTGCCTGGGGGCAGGGAGGGTAAGGGTCAAGCCTCTGTCTAGAGTAGCTGTCTGTCCCTACCTGTGGCTGGAGCACCTGAAGAAAGAGCACCTCGCCTCCACCCTACCCTTGGGATGGCTGGACCCAGTCACACTGCTCTGGGGCTCCCTGAGCTCCCCGAATCCCCAAGACCACTTTCTCAGCGTAAGCACTCAAGCGCTCTCCAATCCACTGACCACCTGTGTGTGCCGTTTGCACAGCAGTCTGCTGCGGGGACCCATCCTTCTCCACCGACACTGCAGAACGAGAAACCACAAAGGACCTCCTTATGCACTGGGTTCCAGGGAAGGTTCGCCTCTGGAAAAGTTCTGTTTGGGTGCAAGAGTTGGCATGCTTTTGCTCTTCCCAGATTTGTCTGTAAACCCAGCAGGACTCCGCACAAAACCCCAAGAGGGTCCTGGAGCTTATCCCAGCATCCACATGAAAGAGAAGGACCAGGATTGGCCAGAGAATTTTTGGAGAAGGAAGAATCGGAGGACACATTGAGCCATTCATTCATTCCTTTGACAAATATTTATTCCAGATCACAAATGAGCCAGCCATGATTCCGCTCCCCAGGAAGAGAATCAGTAAAGTTCTGCCCAAACAGAGTACACACTCAGGTTGGGGGACAACAATCAGAAACAGATAAGCTTTGGGTGGTAAGAGTCGACAAATCAATTTTAATCCTAAAAAATGCTGCGAGGAAAAATAAGGTTAGTGCTTCCCTCATGCATAGGGTCACCCCAACACCTAATGGCTTAAAGCAATAGCGTTCCCATCATGCTCATAGGTCTGGAGGCTGAGTGGGCTCTGCTCCGCGGTCTTACCCAGGGTCTTTCAGACCACTGCAGCCAGATGGGAGCTGGGCTGGGGCAAATCAAAAGCTTCCTTACTCTTATTTCTGGTGACAGTGGCCAGCTGCCAGCTGAGGACTTCCCAGAACTGTGACTAAGATGCCTACCTGGGGTCCCTCCCTGTCACCTGGGTTTCATCTTATTAGGCAACTGGGATCCAAATGCGCACATCCCAAGAGAGTAAGGCAGAACTGTGTGGCCCTGTTACAACTTATGAAGTTACGTGGCATCACTCTGCAAACTCTGTTTGTCCAGGTAGTCACAGAATTCTATCTGCCTGCTGGAGGGGAAGGGACCCAGCCTCCCACCATGTAACAGAAGACGCACCAAAGTCACACCCCGGCAGTGGGCTATGTTGTCCTATCTTTGGGAAAAATCGCAGCCAGGGTAAGGGAATAGAGTTATTTACAAAGTAATAATCAAAAAGCCAGGGAACAACCCAGGATAGACAAACAGACCCCAGAACAGAGCAGAGAGCCCAGGGGAAAGCTCATGCCAGTGTCTGGACACCAGAGATAATGAAGGAGTGTCCGCCATCAGGGGGCTGTAAGCACCAGTGGGGAGGAGATTACATTGTATCCTGTCATTCACAGAGAGAGAGAGAGAGAGAGAGAGATTGCCAGTGGGATAAAGACTTGAAGTGAAATGCAAAGTGTTACAACTTTAGAAGACTAGTAAAAAAGTATCTGTCCCGCATTGAGATAGCACTTCACGCCCATTAAGATGGCTACTGTGAAAAAAAAAAGCTGAAAGTAACGAGCGTTGGGGGCAGAGAAATCAGAGCCCTCCTGCACTGTTGCAGGAATATCACGGTGAAGCCATGGTGGAAAACAGTGTGGGGGTGCCACAAAAATGATGTAAAATACGATCCACCAGCTCTACTTCTGGGCACATACTCGAAAGAATGAAAAGCGGGGTCTTAAATATGTATTTTCAGACCCATGTTCCTAGCAGCGCTATTCACAATACCCAAAAGATAGAAGCCACCCAAGTGTCCACGGATGCATAAATGGGTAAATAAATGTGGTCATTCCATACCACGAAATATTATTCAGCCTTTAAAAAGGAGGACAATTCTGACACGTGCTCCACCATGGACAAATCAGAGGATTTTATGCAAAGGGAGATAAGAAAGGCACAACAGAACAAATCCTGTGCGATTCCATTTGTATGCGTCCCGAGAGGGCTCAGGTCCACTGAGATAGAAAGGGGAGCAGAGAGGTTGGCGGGGGGGGGGGGGGGGGGGG
>NW_026739548.1:0-11197 GCF_022355385.1 Mustela nigripes
TTCCAATTTCCCCCAACTCCCTTCTCCTCTCTAACTCCCCATGTCCTCCATGCTATTCGTTATGCTCCACAAATAAGTGAAACCATATGATAATTAACTCTCTCTGCTTGACTTATTTCACTCAGCATCATCTCCTCCAGTCCCATCCATGTTGCTACAAAAGTTGGGTATTCGTCCTTTCTGATGGAGGCATAATACTCCATAGTGTATATGGACCACATCTTCCTTATGCATTCATCCATTGAAGGGCATCTTGGTTCTTTCCACAGTTTGGCGACCGTGGCCATTGCTGCTATAAACATTGGTGTACAGATGGCCCTTCTTTTCACAACATCTGTATCTTTGGGATAAATACCCAGGAGTGCAATGGCAGGGTCATAGGGAAGTTCTATTTTTAATTTCTTGAGGAATCTCCACCCTGTTCTCCAAAGAGGCTGAACCAACTTGCATTCCCACCAACAGTGGAAGAGGGTTGCCCTTTCTCCACATCCTCTCCACACAATGTTGTTTCCTGTCTTGCTAATTTTGGCCATTCTAACTGGTGTGAGGTGATATCTCAATGTGGTTTTAATTTGAATCTCCCTGATGGTTAGTGATGATGAACATTTTTTCATATGTCTGATAGCCATTTGTATGTCTTCATTGGAGAAGTCTCTGTTCATATCTTCTGCCCATTTTTTGATATGATTATCTGTTTTGTGTGTGTTGAGTTTCAGGAGTTCTGTATGGATCCTGGATATCAACCTTTTGTCTGTACTGTCATTTGCAAATATCTTCTCCCATTCCATGGGTCGCCTCTTTGTTTTTTTGACTGTTTCCTTTGCTGTGCAGAAGCTTTTGATTTTGATGAAGTCCCAAAAGTTTATTTTCACTTTTGTTCCTTTGCCTTGGAGACATATCTTGAAAGAAGTTGCTGTGGCTGATATCGAAGAGATTACTGCCTATGTTCTCCTCTAGGATTCTGATGGATTCCTGTCTCACATTGAGGTCTTTTATCCATTTTGAGTTTATCTCTGTGGACGGTGTAAGAGAATGGTCGAGTTTCATTCTTCTACATATAGCTGCCCAGTTTTCCCAGCACCATTGATTGAAGAGACTGTCTTTTTTCCATTGTATATTTTTTCCTGCTTTGTCGAAGATTATTTGCCCATAGAGTTGAGGGTCCATATCTGAGCTCTCTACTCTGTTCCACTGGTCTATGTGTCTGTTTTATGCCAGTACCATGCTGTCTTGGTGATCACAGGTTTGTAATAAAGCTTGTAATCAGGTAACGTGATGCCCCAGTTTTATTTTTGTTTTTCTCCCTTAAATCATTTTTTAATTTAAGCCTATTAGATTTTAGTTTTTTTTAAATTTCTGTACTGAAGGATTCTCCAATATCTTATATTTTTTTTCAAGCCCACCTAGTAACTCTATATAATCTCTTTTCTAAATTCTAGTTCTAACATTTTACTTATATCCATATTGACTAAATCTATATCAGAGAATGTTACTTCTGGTTTTCTTTTGTTGTTAATTTCTCCTCCTAGTCATTCTGTCCAGAGAAGAATAGATGAATGGGAGAACAAAATAAACAAGATTAACAACAACCCCAGTGAAATACACAGTAGATAAGTCTCAAGAGTCTGAAACCAAAAATACAAGGAAAAAAAAAAAAGAATAAAGAATATAATCTCACAGGCTGACAAAACAAGGTGATCCACTTGATCCTGGGTGCATTTTGGTCTCGGTGTTAGAAGACACTAAATCCCAAAATTGTAAAGAAAGCAAAACTTATATATACAGGAAAATAAAATTGAATATAGTGAAAGGAAGCAAAAAATGAAGAATATAGGTAGAAAATGTAAATGTAAAAATGAAAGTTAAAAAAAGACTTAAAAATAAAGAATTGATAAAATAAAGTTGTTGAAAAGGAAAAAAAGGAAAGAAAAAATTTTAACCTGAAATACCAGTGAATCGCGAGAAACAACCTCAACATCTATGTGGCATTCCCCCAGAGCCGGAGCTGTGCGGTGCGGTGCTGAGTGCTCCCTGTCCTTCCCGCGGGTCTTCTGGGGGAGGGGCCTGATGCACCTGCACCACGTGTCTCTGGGTCAGCGGAGTTGCAACAGCCTTGCCAGGGGTAGGAGTTGGTGTAAGCCCTTTCCAGTTTTTCTCTGTGGCTTTTGTTCCCCGAAGGCACTTGAGCCTCTTTAGAAGATGAGAGTAAAAATGGCCACATCGTGGTCTCCAGCCCGGAGCTGCAGGACGGCGGCCCCTCCTCCAGTAAACCCTGGGGGAGAAGCAGCCACCACCTCCCTGTGCGCCACACCCTGCAGACCCGCGCTGCGCCCCTGTGTCCCTCCCCAGCGGGTGGGGCGGCGCTGGGGTCCGCTGCGCACTGGGCTCGCGGTGGCGGTGGCTGGATGGGGCCGCCCATTGCGGTTGACGGCAGCGCTGAGCTGAGGGTCCTGCGGGGCTCCTGGTGTGGACGGGGTTCCTGCTTCGGTGCCTGGGAGCCTCGCCGCCCCCCGGCACCCTGTCCTCTCCGTGGCCCCGGGGATCCTGAGACAGCGCCGGCCCCGCGCCTGAGCGCCTTCCAGGCCAACGTCCGGAAGTACCGACGTGGCTCTCTGTGGCTCTGTCACCTCGAGGCCACCGGCTTGCCACCTCCCCCGGGGCCTGGCCCAGGGCGCTGTCCTGGCAGCTCCGCACCTCCTGCGGGACCGGCAGCTGCTTGTGGAGCCGCCGCAAATCTCTGATGTCGGGTCGCGCGCAGGGCCTCAGAAGCAGCTGACAGCGGACCGCGGGCCGCGGAGAGCAGGCCCCCCATGCGCCCCGCCGCCTCGAGCCCCTCCACCTCCGCACCGAGGTTCCTTACCGGCGGCGGGGTCTGCGCTGCTGTTTTCTGGAGACTCTTAAGGAAGTTCCAGATACTGCCCGGAGCTGCGCCTGATGGTTGGTTTCGGGTTCCTAGTTACCTCTCCCTGCGATGGGCAGGTGGTGGGACCACGGGGAGGGGTGACCCTTCCGTGGGTGTCCCAAGGCGGCGGGTGGGGAGCGAGTCGGAGGAGCAGGACTGGCATCTGCGTCCCCGGGTTGAGGGAGGCGCAGCCGCCAAGGCTTCGGAGGGGACGACCTGCCCAGTGACGTGACCCCAGGGAGGACCTCGTAGGTCCGGGGATCGAGCCCCATCAAGGGCCAGTCAGGGCCAGCGGAGGGGCTGTGGGGTTTTGTCTGAGGAGGGATGGTGCTCTGGGAGGGTTTCCAGCAGGTGCACCGGGGTGGGGGGTCCTGCGGAGGGCTTCGAGGGCCTGTGTGCACGGGAGAGTTCCACCGTGATGGGCACATCGCGGGTGCTGGAGCCGGGCGGGGAACTCACAGGCCCTGCCTTGCACACAGGGTCGCGTCTGGGGAGCTGGAGGTGGGTCTTGAAGTGCTAGGGACCTGTGGTGCGGGCGAGCTGGGCCGCAGGGGCCTCCGTCTTCATGCTCCTGCTGCCATTGGCGAGGGTGCCTGGGGCTGGCTTCCCCGCGGGTTGCGGGCTCACACCGCAGGTGGAGCTCCTCCGGAGGTGCCTGGCCCTGCGCTGGGAGGACATGCCAGTGCGGCCTGCACAGATGTCCATTCTCGCTATTCCAGCCCCGCAGGTCATGTCTAATGGACCCGAGTGTATGGACCTTGTCCTCTTACGAAGCCTGGCAGGGATGCATCTTAACAACGTGCACTAATACAGCAAAGTGCGAGTGAAGGTCTGGGCAGCTCAGGTTGCCAGGTGCAAGGAAGCCGGGTCTGGGAGAGAGGACACGTCGTAGACACCGCTCTGCTTCCGCACAGGCCACCTCCGTAGGCCCCCGTTAATGACCCGGCTTGCAGCCTGTCCGGCTTGATTAAGTAACAACACTCCTGTAACGGAAAAGAGAATCATCCCACATGGCCTCCATTCTTGCTTTTAGGTGAGGGAAAGCACGGGACGGGCGGCCCCTCCCAGTGTCTGGTGTGGTCCCGCATGGCTGTGTCCTGTTGGCCATCTTTAAGGATGGCCCCCCGAGGGCCCCCCACTCCCACCCCACATGTAAGCAGGTTGGTGGGTGCCTGGACGACGCGTGGCAGGTGGGGAGACGGGACAGCAGAGGGGACGCACAGCATGATCCCAGTGTGGATGTCCTCCGTGGGGACCAGTCAGGACGGGGCTAACAGAAACCCCACTGCAGCAGCTTCGCCACGCCGAGGTTATCGCCCACACGTGAGAACGGAGGAGTCGGGGAACGCCACTGGGGACTAAAGCTCCCTCTCTTTTCGCTGCCTTTAGTAGGTGCGCAAAGGGGCTGCTCATCTCTGGGCACTGCGCCTGCACCCCAGGACGGGCAGACTGCAAACAGCAAACCATGCTCTGGAAGTGCCCTGCCCACAAGTGTGTCTCACTGACCAGGCGTGGGTGCTGTGGCCACCAGGTTGCAGGCGACTGTGAGCTGGAAGATGAGGGGAGAATGGATTTGGGCTGGGCACTGGGACAGCCCCACAGAGGGGAGAGGGCCTGGCGGAGCTCTGCAGGGCAGCCCACAGCCCGCTTCAGCGTGTGGCACCAGGGGGCACGGGGTCATGAGTCCTGGGTGGCCAGGCCTGGCTGTGGAGGGTTGGGCCAGTCTTGGGTCATGGGGTCATGGCTGTCATCCCAGTGAGCTGGGCAGAGGGTCCTCAGACCCGTCCTGGTGACCACATAGGGGAGAGCAGCAGCCTCCCAGGGTGGTGGGCTGGGAGGGGGTGGGGTGACTGTCTGCATGGGTTGGGGGTCATGGCAAGGGCTGGCTCAGATGGTCGTTGTGGGGGGAGGGAGCTCACGGGGCTCCTGTGTTCTGGGGCATGAGGAATGGTGCAGTTTCCTTCCTGACCACTGGCCATGGCCGAGCAGGGACAGGTCCTCACACGGGGCTGCCTGGGGCTCCCTGGGACCCCACTGGCCACCCCGGACCCAGGAGGCTCTGTCTGAATCCATGGGCCAGTCAGATTCCTGGGCATCTGAGTGGGACCTGTCCCTCTTGTCCCCCTGCCTGGGGGCATGGGCTTGTGTCCTGCGCCTTGGGGGGTGCCAGGGCTGGGAGAGCTTCTCTGTTCCTGGACCTTGTGTGTCTGGGTCCTCGTGACCCCCGCCCCGTCCACCACTGTCTGGGACGATGGCTCCTGTCTTGGGCTCTGGCTGGTCCTGGAGCTCCCGTGTGGGTCTCGGGGAGACACAGAGTCCTCAGGCTCCCTGCCCTCCCGGGGGCATCCTGGGCCCCCATTGCCAGGTCCCGCACTCTTCTCCTCTCCACCTGCAGCGAAAGCGCCTCCTCCTCCAGGTAGCTGCCTTGACTGACTCCAGCAGGCAGGAGAGTGACCCAGCTTCCCAGCCATGCCCTCCCAGTCGCGGCCTCATGCAGCCGCACGTGTGTAAATGTGGGGACCCCCCAGGGCCTGGCTTAGGTTCTCTGGGGTGACGGACCGTGAAGGAGCAGGCGTGAGTGCGGGATCGAGGTGCTGGGAGTGAGGAAAAACCGAACGGAAAGGAAATTGCGGAGGAACCCCTGCAGAGAAATCCCAGCTTCAAGGTGAGAGTCCTGAGAACTTACACTGTCGGTGGGAATGCAGGTTGGTGCAGCCTCTTTGGAGTACAGTGTGGAGGTTCCTCAAGAAATTAAAAATAGAGCTTCCCTATGACCCTGCCATTGCACTCCTGGGTATTTACCCCAAAGATACAGATGTTGTGAAAAGAAGGGCCATCTGTACCCCAATGTTCATGGCAGCAATGGCCACGGTTGCCAAACTGTGGAAAGAACCAAGATGGCCTTCAACGGACGAATGGATGAGGAAGATGTGGTCCATATACACTATGGAGTATGATGCCTCCATCAGAAAGGACGAATACCCAACTTTTGTAGCAACATGGACGGTACTGGAAGAGATTACGCTGAGTGAAATAAGTCAAGCAGAGAGAGTCAGTTATCATATGGTTTCACTTACTTGTGGAGCATAACATATAGCATGGAGGACATGGGGAGATGGAGAGGAGAAGGGAGTTGTGGGAAACTGGAAGGGGAGGTGAACCATGAGAGACTATGGACTGTGAAAAACAATCTGAGGGTTTTGAAGGGGCGGGAGGTGGGAGGTCGGGGTACCAGGTGGTGGGTATTATAGAGGGCACGGGTTGCATGGAGCACTGGGTGTGGTGCAAAAACAATGAATACTGTTACGCTGAAAATAAATTAAAAAAAAAAAAAAGCGTCCTGAGAACCTGGAAGAGCTGAGCTCAGGGAGGGCAGGGAGGGGAGGGGCATGGGGGGTGGGGCCAGGGCAGGAAGTGGGTGGGGGGGCTCTGTGCCCTGGGGCGTGTGTGCTTCCTGCCTGCCGGCCCCAGGCTCCGCTGCCCTTCAGGCCCACACTCTCTCTGTGACCAGTGCCGGCAGGTGGGGGCCCGGATGCGTGGGGCCTTCTCCCAGGAAAGAGCCCTGTGAGTGCCGCCGCTGCCCATGGTGGGGGCTCAGAGCCTCGGGGGACGGGCTCTAGAGTGACCAGCTGGTGGGTCTGTCGGTGGAGTACCCCAGGCACCCAGAGCTCCCCAGGCTCCACGGTGGGCTGGGCCCTCTGGCTGCCCGGGGCAGCTGAGTCCTCAGTGCTGGACAGTAGCCCTGGAGGACCCGGCAGGCTGCAGTGCGGGAACCCCAGGGAGGGTCTGCCTGGGGGAGGGCATGGGCTCAGCTGTGGACAGAAGGGGCGGGGGTCTCCTTGGGCAGCCTTCCTGGTGCTGCCCGGGGCTGCAGGCTGTCAGCGGAGCTGCACTGTGTGTGCGGCCCACCTGCTGCACATTCAGTGGGGGGGGACGCAGGCCCAGTCGGGCTGTGTCCAGGCGTGGCTTCTGCAAGTCTGCCCCAGGGAGCTGGTGCCCAGACAGCCTTGGCCCCCGGCAGGGGATGGTGGTCCGTGCTCGGCATTGGCTCAGGATGCATGGCAGGAGGGGTCTGCCCCAGGGCACGGGTGGCAGGAGCAGACGTGTCCCTGAGGGTCGGCTCTGGCCAGGGCCCGCAGAGCAGACGAGGGAGGCTGAGGACAGGGCCCAGCCCCACAGTGACCGCACCGGCCTCCTGTCCTTACCGTGAAAGGGGCTGCTGAGGGACCGTGGCTGTCCGGTTACTGAGGAGCCCGCAGACACGGCCTGGCTGGGCACAGGGCTCCGCTGTCCGAGCACTGCTCTGGGGCTGGGCCCAGGCAGCCTTGCAGCGCTGCCTCCTGGTCGGCCGCACTGACTCGGGGCTGCTCCTGGCCTCAGGGCCTCCACACTGCGGGCTGGACTGCTGGGCCCAGTCTCCTACGCGGTGGGGACCAGCACTGAGGTTTTTATGAATGGTGCGGGGCACGGTGAGCCCCATCCGCTAACGCTCACCCTGCTTCAGGCCCGTACAGAGTCCACCAAGGTCCCGGGGCGGGGAGACCATGGTGGTCTCCTGCACCAGCGCCTGTCCTCGGGCAGTCGCTGGCGGCTGAGGACGAAGGGCGAGGCTGTGGGGGTGCCCGCAAGCCTGGAGGGCAGGCCCAGCAGCGCACCGGGAGGAGGCCCCTCTGCCCGGGGGCCCGCGTGTGGGCCGGGGTTTGTGGCCTGGAGAGTGTCACCGTGGATCCAGCTGCTACTGTAGCCACAGTGACACAGGCGGGGTCAGAAACCTCCTGGGCTCAGACTGAGGCTCGCGGGCGTCCGCGCGCTGGGTGCTGTGGGCGAGGACCCCGAGGTGCTTCCAGCCCCGTCCGCGGTCGGCCGGCAGGTGGGTGGGCTCTGAGGCACAGGCCAGCCGCCCCTGCGCGCCCGCCAGCCCGTCCGGAGCCGCCCTGCTGTGCTCAGCCCTCCTGCCCGCGGGGCCCCCTGGGTGTGCTGGTGCATCCCGTCTGTGAGGGGTCTGCCCTCAGTCAGTGAGGGGCTCCCCGGGGGCGGGGGCAGCACCGCAGGGTCTGTTCCACCAGGAGAGGGGCTGGTGCCCAACGGCCAGTCAGGCCTGTTCCCCAGGTGTGGGGTGTGGGCGGGGCTGGGGCCGTCCTCAGCTCTGCCTGCAGCTGCCCCAGCCCCTCGCCCTGCCCTGGCTGCAACCCAGGCACCTGTCCTCCACCAGGCAGGGGCTGGGCGAGGGGAGCTGGGACCTGGGGGACAGGCAAGCGCCCCGGGCTCAGGCAGAGCGCAGGGGAGTGACCTCAGGCTTCAGGCCTGAGCCGTCCCACCTGAGGCGCTGCCTGGCATTTCCTGGGAGGCCGGTCCTGCTGCAAGTCCCTGAGGAAGTCCTGGCACAGAGAGCCCAGGGGCAGGGAGGGGAGAGCAGAGGGAGCAGGCAGAGGAGGTGAGGCAAGGGCCTCGGGCGGAGGGTGCTGGGGGCAGGGCTCTCCAGACAGGGCCTGCAGGCCGACCGACCCCCTGCGCACCTGCCGAGGCCTGAGCGCAGGTTGCAGGAAGGGCCTCCCGTGTGTGGCCGGAAGCCCATTCCGTCCTGCGTCCTGGGGGCGAGGCGGGTCCGGTGTGAGCACGGGCGGGGGGAGGGCCAGGGTCCGTGCTGTGCAGGTCCGCTCCTCACGGGGTGCTTGCCTGGGCCCCTGGCGCTCAGTCTGCTGCAGCCTGGGTCGTTCCGCACTGTCTGGTGCTGGGGACGGAGCGGACTCAGCTCACCACATCCTAGGGTGGAGGGAGGTTGGTGACAGGGTGGGGACGGCTCGAGCAGGGGACAGCGGGCCGGTGAGGGCGGCTGGTTTTGAGCACAGGACATGTCACTGTGGGAGATACTATTCCAGTACCCACAGTGACAGACGCTCAGACAATATGGCCTGTCCCCGGGGCTGGGGGAGGGCCCAGCTCGTGGCTGCCCACCCCGTCCTGGTGGAGGCCGGGGCCCCTTCAGCCAGGTGTCACCCTGGGAGGCTGAGTGCTGGGAGATGGGGGCTGACCGAGGGGGCCTGGGTCCCCCTGGGGTGCCGACCCCGGTGTGGCCCATTTGTCGACAGAGAAGAGCCCGTGTCTCCAGGTGGCCCCTGGGGAACACGGGCAGCATGGGGGCACCCAGACAGGGCCCTGGGCTCCCCCTCGGACCCCCGGGCTCCCCCTCGGACCCCCTGGGCTCCCACTCGGACCCCTGGGCTCCCCCTCGGACCCCCTGGGCTCCCCCTCGAACTCCCAGGCTGCTCCTTAGAGGGGTGGGCCCGGCCAGTCCTCGGTCCCCCACCGTGGAGGTGCTGACGGAGCCTCTACAGAGGGACACTTGACAGATGACAGGTTCCTTGCACCGGGGGGTGAAGCCCATTCTGGGGGCTCTGCACTCTGTCCTGGGGGGAGGCCGGGCGCTCCCTGTGCACAGACCTGTGCTTTCCTCCTTCCCCGGTCCCATCACAGCCGCTCCGGCCACACGGGACACTACCTCACCGTTTAGAAGCAGTCAGCCGGAGGAGGCCCTGAGCACGAGGGGCCCGTCCCCCCAGAGGCCAGAGACCAGAGCCCCAGACTCAAAGGGGCCAGAGGTGGGCCCGGGGGAGCAGTGGGCTCTTTGGTGCTATGGGAGGCATCACGGTGGTACGTGTAGTCCTCTAGACCACTGTTGGAGGCCCCGTGACAAGAACCCGAGCTGGCACCCGAGGCGGGGCTGGCAGGAGGAGCCTCCTCAGGAAAGGGGGTTGTGCAGGGGCCACCAGGGCTGTGGAGGGGCTGGAGCTGCCCTGGGACCCGGACGCACGCCAGTCGCTGGGGTGGGAGACGGGAAGCTGCGGTCAGCCGCCCCTGGGCTGGGCTGGGAGGACACAGGCTGTTCCCAGGACGTCTGGCTGGCTGCCAGGTGGACGCCACATCTCTGAGCCCTTCCTGTGGACACCAGGGCTGGGAGGCACTTGGGCAGGCTGGACCTGGAGGTGTGTGGTCGGCTGCATCCCAGAGCTCAGACCGGCTGCCCCAGGAGGGCGGGCGGGGCGTGTGCTGGCGGGTGAGGACCTGTCTGTGTGGGAGCCCGCTGTGAGCTGGCAGGAGGGTCTGAGGGACCCTGGATGGGGTGGATGGTGTGGGGGGGGGGAGGGGATGGCTCCCAGGGAGGCCTTGTGGGGGGACCGGCCACAAGGCCACTGCCCTTTGTCTATGCCAGCCAGGTCACCCTTCTGGAAGACGTGGGCTGCAGCTTTGCCGCGTCGTCTGTATGTCTCTGAGTTGGGGCGACGTGCCTGGTTAGAATCCCTGCCATCCTGCGGCCTCCCTGCCAGGAAGGTCCACACCGTAGGTCCCCATCCCAGGAACAGCCCCTGGGGACAGAAGGCTGGATGTGGGCACGGGAGGGTGCAGCAGCGGCCAGAGCTGGGGGACGGCTGTGTGGATGAGAGCCAGACGAGACCCTGGACAGTGTCCGCCCCCCGGAGCCCCTTAGGTCTGGAGGGCAGCACAACAGCGGGCACCATTGCAGAGCCTGCGCTGGGGGGCACGGGCGCCCGTGCTGCTGGTCTGGGCCGGCTCCTCGGAGGGGCTTTCCCTGGAGCCGCCTGCTGGGGGTGGGTTTCTAGCACCGCCTGGCCATGACCAGCAAGACAGGCCACAGCCAGAGCCTGCACAGCCCCTCTCCTGGGGGAAGGCCACAGACCCCCGATGGCCAGGCCTGGAACAGGAGCCACCTCCGTCAGGATACCGGGGGCCAGGGGATGCTCCACTTCCCTTGAACCTCATTCTGCGTCGAACATCAGGGATGAGCTTCTGCTACAGGCCTAGCCCCAGTGTCCACTCTTGTCAGCCTGCCCTGGGTCTCTGGGGGTCGTGCTCACGGGGAGCTGGGTCCCTGACAGTTTGCTCGCGGGAGACCCTGTCCTTCCTGATCCCTGCCGCCCGCAGCCAGGAGAGCCAGGGCTGTGCCTGCCAGCTCGATGCGAGATGCGTGGCCATCCCTGGCCCTTCCGGGCTGCGGCTGGGGGTGGACGTTGTAGCTGAACACAAGCCCATGGGCTGAGCTGCTGCTGCTGCTCTGGGGACCCAGGGTCCCAGCTCTCACCCTCAGGGCCCGACTGGAGGGCCCGGGGGTCCGGCCGGGTTTTCGCAGTGAGGTCTGTCGCTGTGGTAGTTATCGTAGTTATCACAGTGGGAAGTTCCTTGTCAAAAAACCTGGCAGGTGGCGGAAGGACCCCTTCCCTGCTGCAGGCGTCTGCTGGGCCCGGCCGCACAGGTGTCCCGTGCACCTGCCCCACAGTC
>NW_026739548.1:757537-758000 GCF_022355385.1 Mustela nigripes
TAGGGAGGGAGACAAACCATAAGTGACTCTTAATCTCACAAAACAAACTGAGGGTTGCTGGGGGGAGGGGGTTTGGGAGAAGTGGGTGGGATTATGGACTTTGGGGAGGGTATGTGCTTTGGTGAGTGCTGTGAAGTGTGTAAACCTGGTGATTCACAGACCTGTACCCCGGGGATAATAATATATGTTTATAAAAAATAAAAAATTAAAAAAAAATAGGTAGGGGTGGAATCAAAGGATATGGATCTTCTGTTGGGAGAAACAATAAAGTAAGATTCCAAAGAGTTAAAACAACAACAACAACCACAACAAAAACAAATAAATAAATAAATAAATAAATAAATAAAACGAACTATGTAGTATCCTTCTGTATCTCTAACTACAGTCTTAGGTTTAAAATCTAATGTATCTGATATGTGAATTGCTACCCCAGTCTTCTTTTGAGGCCCATTGGCATGAAAGA
>NW_026739549.1:0-1111 GCF_022355385.1 Mustela nigripes
GTTCTCCTCTCTAACCTCCCATGTCCTCCATGCTACTTGTTATGCTCCACAAGTAAGCGAAACCATATGATAATTGCTTCTCTCTGCTTGACTTATTTCACTCAGCATAATCTCTTCCAGTCCTGTCCATGTTGCTACAAAAGTTGGGTATTTGTCATTTCTGATGGAGTTATAATACTCCATAGTGTACATGGACCACATCTTCCTTAACCATTCATCCGTTGAAGAGCATCTTGGTTCTTTCCACACTTTGGCGACCATGGCCATTGCTGCTATGAACATTGGGCTACAGATGGTCCTTCTTTTCATGACATCTGTATCTTTGGGGTAAATACCCAGGAGAGCAATGGCAGGGTCATAGGGAAGTTCTATTTTTAATTTCTTGAGGAACCTCCACACTGTTCTCCAAAGAGGCTGCACCAACTTGCATTCTCACCAACAGTGGAAGAGTGTTCCCCTTTCTCCACATCCCCTCCAACACATGTTGTTTCCTGTGTTGTTAATTTTGGCCATTCTAACTGGTGTAAGGTGATATCTCAATGTGTTTTTAATTTGAATCTCCCTAAGGGCTAGTGAGGATGAACATTTTTTTCATGTGTCTGATAGCCATTTGTATGTCTTTATTGGAGAAATGTCTGTTCATATCTTCTACCCATTTTTTGATATGATTGTCTGTTTTCTGTGTGTTGAGTTTGAGGCATTCTTTATAGATCGTGGATATCATCCTTTTATCTGTACTGTCATTTGCAAATATCTTCTCCCATTCTGTGGGTTGCCTCTTTGGTTTTTTGACTGTTTCCTTGGCTGTGCAGAAGCTTTTGATTTTGATGAAGTACCAAAAGTTTATTTTCACTTTTTTTTTATTTTTTCAATTTATTTATTTTCAGAAAAACAGTATTCATTACTTTTTCACCACACCCAGTGCTTATTTTTGCTTTTGTTTCCTTTGCCTTTGAAAACATATCTTGAAAGAAGTTGCTGTAGCTGATATCAAAGATATTAGTGCCTATGTTTTCCTCTATGATTCTGATGGATTCCTGTCTCACATTGAGGTCTTTTATCCATTTTGAGTTTATCTTTGTGTAAGGTGTAAGAGAATGGTCAAGTTTCA
>NW_026739550.1:0-1614 GCF_022355385.1 Mustela nigripes
GCTGAAGTTTTTAAAACCAAACGAATTCTTTCAACCTGTTCAGAATAGAAGATGTTTTCTAACATCTCAAGAGTTGGTGAGCAGAGGAAGGCCCAGGGACCTGGGAAAAGGCTATTACTGTTGAATCTCTTCAGGTCTACCTAGGAGACAAGCATGACTTCTACTCCACTTCATTGAAGGAAGAATGGGCGTCCGCTCACAGCACTGAATCCACACAGAATAGTGCAGCTCAGAGGAAAATAAAGGAGAATCCACAGCCTCCAGAAGCAGAGAAAGAGCCACACCCAGGAACCAAGAAGGCAGACTAGGAAGGCTCTGCACAGACCAATTTGCATTTCTGGAGAGCCTCTGGAGCTAGACTGCCCCCAGTGTCCCCGGGGGTCGTGGGTCAGGGCCACCGCACACCTGGCGCTGCACTGTTGAAACCTTGACAAGCCTCCTGGTCCCTTCCTCCACAAGACACCCCTTACCCCTGGACGACTCCAGTCTGCTTCCTGGACCTTCCATTCCCTTTCTGACCCCATTGTTCACTTTTCCCATCACGGCCATAATACAGAGTACGTTGAACTACCTTCTATTCTGTCATTTAAATGTTTTTTTGTCATGTTTGTTCTAAAACTAAACCTTGCATCATCTACCCTGATGTAGAATCACTTGTTGCTTTGTATGACATAACTGTGGACTCCAAGTGCCCTCACAGTGTCACGCGACTAGTGTCCAGGGTGAGGTCCTCACCAAGCCAAACCAGTGGTTGCAGTGAAGGCCTGACCCAGGCACTGCTGGTTTTGTGCAAGTAAGGCAGCACAGCCAAAAGCTGGGTTTGGGTTCAGAACGGCTCATGGCCCCTCAGCCACATCAGATGGCGTGGGGCATACCCTGAAAACACTTGCTAGTCCAGTGTCACTCTGGGGAACTTCCACGGAGTAGAAGTTGTGTGGAGTAGCCATTGTGTCAAAAGGGGGAACTCAGTAGAAGTGGGGACGATGGGAGTCGGAACTCCTGAGATAGAATCTGCCTTGGAGACCGCCCAGAAGTTCCTACAAGTTCATTCCATCGTCTTGCATGACTCGATTCATCTAAAAACATTTCCTCGTTTTAGAAAGCATGAGCCTCAGACTCCGATTAAATGACTCTCCTAGGTCATACTGGACATCAGCGAAGAGCCAGACAGAGCCTGGAGATGGCCTCCAGCAGGGTCGCCATTGATTTCTGCTGGACTCCCCAACTCTCATGGGACTCTTCATGGGGCCTGTTCTGGGAACAAGGGTCATGCCAGGGCCACAGAAACCTCTGACACTGGTTGTAACGAGACTCTGGGATGCCGATGGAGACCCAAGCCATGGGCCACCTCAGAGTTTGTCTGCCAAGATACGGTTGGTGGGAGACCCACATGCTGACAGAGGGCAGAGGAAGGTAGAAAAGGCTAGGGAAAGGGGGGGCTCACATCACATCTGGCCCACAGTGACACAGTGGTGTCCAGCAAGACAAGCCCTTTGATGCCTCCACTCTCCACATCCCTGGGGCTCCGCTGATCTCAGACTGCACAAACACCCTCTGGGCTGCAAGCCTTCCCTCCAAACACATCTGAGGTGACAGTCAGTCCCTTCTGTGACT
>NW_026739551.1:0-1464 GCF_022355385.1 Mustela nigripes
GAAGAGAGTTGGGGGAAATTGGAAGGGGAGGTGAACCATGAGAGACTATGGACTATGAAAAACAATCTGAGGGTTTTGAAGGGGCAGAGGGTGGGAAGTCGGGGTACCAGGTGGTGGGTATTATAGAGGGCACACATTGCATGGAGCACTGGGTGTGGTGCAAAAATAATGAATACTATTATGCTGAAAATAAAAAATAAATTAAAAAAAAAGAAACCTCCCAAAAAACAAGAGCCCAGCACCTGACGGATTCCCTGGGGAATTCTACCAAACATTTAAAGAAGAATTAACGCTTATTCTCCTGAAGCTCTGTCAAAAAATTGAAGCAGAAGGAAAACTTCGAGACTCTTTCTATGAAGCCAGCATTACCCTGATCCCCAAACCAGGCAAAGACCCTACCAAAAAGGAGAATTTCAGAGCATTATCACTGATGAATATGGATGCTAAGGTACTCAACAAGATCCTAGCCAACAGGATCCAACAGCACATTAAAAAGATTATCCAGCATGACTAGGTGGGATTCATCCCTGGGTTACAAGGATGGTTCAACATTCACAAATCAATCAATGTGATAGAACAAATCAGTAAGAGAAGAGAGAAGAACCACATGGTCCTCTCAATTGATGCATAAAAAGCATTTGACAAAATCCAGATCCATTCCTGATTAAAACGCTTCAAAGAAGATGTGGTCCATATACACTATGGAGTATTATGCCTCCGCCAGAAAGGACAAATACCCAACTTTTTTAGCAACATGGACGGGACTGGAAGAGATTATGCTGAGTGAAATAAGTCAAGCAGAGAGAGTCAATTATCATATGGTTTCACTTATTTGTGGAGCATAACAAATAGCATAGAGGACAAGGGGAGATGTAGAGGAGAAAGGAGTTGAGGAAAATTGGAAGGGGAGGTGAACTATGAGAGACTATGGACTCTGAAAAACAATCTGAGGGCTTTGAAAGGGGGGGGTTGGGAGGTTGGGGGAACAAGGTGGTGGGTATTAGGGAGGGCACGGATTGCATGGAGCACTGGGTGTCGTGCAAAAACAATGAATACTGTTACCCTGAAAAGAAATAAAAAATTAAAAAAAAAAAAAGAAAATCTGAAGACTCTATGAAAAAATTCCTAGAACTGATAGAGTAAATCAGTTAAAGTAACAGGAAACAAAAATCAATGCACCAGAAAAATTTGGTGCATTTTTATACACCAATAATGAAGCAGCATAATGAGAAAAACAAGGGAGCAATCCCATTTACAATTGCCCCATAAACCTTAAGATGACTATGAAAGTTGTCTTTCTCTGCTTGACTTATTTCGCTAAGCATGATATGCTCTAGTTCCATCCATGTTGTCGCAAATGGCAAGATTTCATTTCTTTTGATGGCTGCATAGTATTCCATTGTGTATATATACCACCTCTTCTTGATCCATTCATCTGTTGATGGACATCTAGGTTCTTTCCAT
>NW_026739551.1:157578-158000 GCF_022355385.1 Mustela nigripes
GTAGATAATGGGGTCATGTTTCCCACTGTCACAGAAATAAGATGCAAATAGGCAAAATAGGAAGGCTATAATGAAACTTGCGTTGCTAGATTAGAGTTGGAAATAACAGTATTAATTCATGTTTCTATTATATATTAAGATAGATGAATATAGAAATAATTAGATATGGAGATACACACAAGAGTTTGAATACACAGCATATTTCCCATCCCTTTCCACTAAGAGTGTTACCAAAATCCAAGTTCAGCTGCCTGTCACTCAAAAAGCCAATACTCAAGAGTTTTGATTGGAAAGGAATATGACCTTTATTCAGGAGGCCAGCCACTTGGGTAGAAGGTGGGCTCTTGTCCAAAGGCCAACTCCAAGGTTTCTGCCTGGCCCAGGGGTTTTAAAAAGAGTGTAGAGCAATTAATAAGGGGGAG
>NW_026739552.1:0-985 GCF_022355385.1 Mustela nigripes
CATTATTTTTTCACCACACCCATTGCTCCATGCAATCCGTGCCCTGTATAATACCCACCACCTGGTACCCCAACCTCCCACCACCCTGCCACTTCAAACCCCTCAGATTGTTTTTCAGAGTCCATAGTCTCTTGTGATTCACCTCCCCTTCCAATTTACCCCAAATCCCTTCTCCTCTCTAACACCCCTTGTCCTCCATGATATTTGTTATGCTCCACAAATAAGTGAAACCATATGATTATTGACTCTCTCTGCTTGACTTATTTCACTCAGCATCATCTCTTCCAGTCCCGTCCATGTTGCTACAAAAGTTGGGTATTCATCCTTTCTGATGGAGGCATAATACTCCATAGTGTATATGGACCACATCTTCCTTATCCATTCGTCTGTTGAAGGACATCTTGGTTCTTTCCACAGTTTGGCAACCATGGCCATTGTTGCTATAAACACTGGGGTACAGATGGCCCTTCTTTCCATGACATCTGTATCTTTGTGGTAAATACCCAGGAGTGCAATGGCAGGGTCATAGGGAAGTTCTATTTTTAATTTCTTGAGGAATCTCCACACTGTTCTCCAAAGAGGCTGCACCAACTTGTATTCCCACCAACAGTGGAAGAGGGTTCCCCTTTTTCCACATCCCCTCCAACACATGTTGTTTCCTGTCTTGTTAATTTTGGCCATTCTAACTGGTGTAAGGTGATATCTCAATGAGGTTTTAATTTGAATCTCCCTGAGGGCTAATGATGATGAACATTTTTTCATGTGTCTGATAGCCATTTGTATGTCTTCATTGGAGAAGTGTCTGTTCATATCTTCTACCCATTTTTTGATATGATTGTCTGTTTTTTGTGTGTTGAGTTTGAGGAATTCATTATAGATCCTGGATATCAACATTTTGTCTGTACTCTCATTGGCAAATATCTTCTCCCATTACGTGGGTTGCCTCTTTGTTTCTTTTTGTGTTTTTTTTTTTTTTTTTTTTTTT
>NW_026739552.1:99073-100000 GCF_022355385.1 Mustela nigripes
TTTTTTTTTTTTTTTGCCTAATAAAATATTTTTGTTAAGAATCTGTCTTCCTTCCTTCCATGGCAAGGACATTCACATGCTTTTGGTGCCTCCTGAACAATTCAACTACCTCTAAATCCTCAACCTCCATGAAGTTTATTGTTACCTGAAGTCGCCTGCCAACTTTTATTTTTTTTAAACAGTTGGCATCTATTTAGAGTTTAATGTTTTGTTGGTATAGAGTATGTGTTTATAGGCTGATGGAGGTGACTTTCCTCCTCCTCTATCTGTCTGAATTTGTTTCTTTTTGGGAAAGTAATTTCTCTAGTCTTTTAACAGAGGGACCTATAAAAGCTAAATGGTTCTTCTCTGTAAGTCTACATTCCTATTTCTCCTTTTGTATGTACTTGAAGTGACCGTCGATTTGGGGGCTCACAGCATTCATCAGCATTTGAAAGGGAAATATTATTAAATTAAATTTAAATTAATTTATATTAATACATTTAATTTAAATTAAAAATTATGATTAAATATTTAATGAAATACATTTAAGAAAAAATGTATTTTTAAAAAGGGATGTACAAAGAGATGAAGCAAACAAAATGTAAGGCAACGGATAAAAATTGAGGGGCTCAGACCTTGGATGAAATGTCCATGGTTTCTATACTCTAATAAAAAGATTAATTTGGGTAGATTGCATCAATTGGTAGATTGTGTGTATACCCACATACACACATAATGATGTGCTGCTTCGAGACATCCAGCATCCTCTCACCAATGCAGAAACAAAACTCGGTCATATTGAACACCTACAACTGAAGACCTCTTCTACCCACCTAGAAAGCGACGCCCTAGTGAGTATAAGAAGAGATGGAAGAAACACTGAAGGAATAACAACTGGAAAAAATGAGTGCAGTTTGTATACAAAGATATTCGATTGAATGTACA
>NW_026739553.1:0-719 GCF_022355385.1 Mustela nigripes
CCATATCCAAACTGACATGAAATTCTTTTTTTTTGGATGGAAAATCAAACTGTAGGCTTATTGGTTTTATTTTACACAGTGCCATATAATTTATTTTAATCAATAAACTAGATGTTTTTGTTTCATGTAGGAATATTCTTAGTGTTGTTTGCCTGTGGATTTTATGATATACTAGAAATTCTAATTATAGTAAATAAAAGTACTAATTAAACATGGTGTACCAGAACAGTTGTAAGAAATCAAGAAAATAATGCCAAAAACAAGATCTGTAATGTGCTTTTCTCTATTTGCTTCTTAGAGATCTAAATGTATAATTATAGCCTCAGAAAAATAATTAGCTTCACTGATCATCATTATAATTTAGACTCCAAGAAAATAAGTTAGAGATAATTAGTCCAGCTTTTTCACTCTTGTAAGGGAGGAAATGGACACCCCAAGTCAATGACTTGCTCAGACTTAACCATCATGCATGGTAGACCAAGAAGCTAGTTAGCCTGCCTCCTTCAGTGCTCTTGCTCAGTTTCCCCTTTATGCTTAAGAGGGACGTACTCAAATGTTGGGTTTGGTGCAGATTCTTCCAGACTTCTACTTTCAGTCTGTGTTCCCAAAGGGAGACAATCCTTAAGGAAAATGAGTGTATGCCTAGAAATTCAGAATTAACCTTTGTGACAAAGTTATTTCTTCAAGATCCATTGGTAAAGCTCACTTGCCCATTGGAA
>NW_026739554.1:0-1281 GCF_022355385.1 Mustela nigripes
CTCCATTCCTGAATTCAGTCACCTACAGCATAATCCTTGCCTGGATATGCTATATAAATTTACATTTATACATTTATACAGTCTTAGAGCTGTGAATAAATATTACATATTCGCATTTCAGTTGTTTGAACCTTAAAACAAATAAATTCTGGTTGAAAAGATTAAATACACATTATTCAACACAGAATCTAGACTACGTTGTGTGTCTAAAAAAGAATGGCGTAGCATCTTACATCACCAGCACATATTCATCAACATTAAAATCAATTCTTTTTTTTCCCACTGATTCTGTTGCCATAATTATGTCAAATTTCCATTGGCTTCACACCATACCTTTGTTTTCTAGGTCAACTTTCTGTTTCTCTGAAATTCAAATCATCTTCCATTTCGCAAGGCTTTAATACATTCTGCACTTTTTAAAGGCATATCAGATTGCTACTTTCCTGGGATTAAGTTACACGACACCCCTGAATGATTTTCACTTGTACTTGGTTGGCAATTGGATATTTACTTTATTTTGCTGAAGGACACACTCTGGTTTTACTAAGAAAAAGGAAGGAAAAAAAGAAAAGAAAAGAATGCAGGGGACCTGGGTGGCTCAGTCAGTTAAGCCTCTGACTTTTGTTCATGTCTTGACCCCAGGACCCTGGGATCCAGTTCTGCATTAGGCTCCCTGCTCAGTGGGGAGTCTGCTTTTCCCTCTCCCTCTGCTGCTGCTGCTCTGTCTCTCTCTGTCTCAAATAATAAAATCTCTAAAGAAAAAAAAAAAAAAGGAAGGGGAAAACGATAAGTTTTCTTTGCTCCTGTCTGTCTAAAACAAGTTACTTTTTACTTTTACGTTTTATTAATGGATTGGCTGTATGTAGAATTGTTAGGCTGTAATAATTTTCTCTGAACATTTTTAAGGTTTATTTTAAGACAGTGAATAAAACTAGAGATAAGATTTTGGTTCTATATGCCTATACTCTAAAAACTTAACTCCACAGAGCCTTGGTTTCTCTACCTATAAAATGTTGATACCTATTTCATTGGGTTGTTGCATAGAATCAGTAATTCAGTAATTTTTATACCATTAGAATACAACTCAGCATATAGAAACAATGAAACCAATCTCACCTATTCACAGATAGGCCACTGTAAACCAAAACTGAGCTTTCCTGCCTTTTTTGTAGGTCTTTTCCCTGCTCTAAGGCATTAGGCTCTACATTTTTTTCTTGGTACCTTCAAATTCCACAATATTGTTTCTATATATACCTAGTTTCTTGTTCTTCTTTCTTTTTC
>NW_026739555.1:0-854 GCF_022355385.1 Mustela nigripes
CAACATATTCCCTTTCGCAAGAGAAATGTAAGTTAGAAGAAAGGACTATGTTGGCAGTTGAGATGTTGAATTCTGATCTGGGATTAGGACAATCTTGGTTTAGAAGATCCCAGGACTGATCACCTGGCTAAAGAGAGTGAATGAACTGACCATTACCCACATCCAAACAAGGAAGGGTGAGTTCAATATGAGAGGGGGCAAGATACCTGGATTTGTGTATACCTGCACATTCAAATTAGCATACTCACACAGTCTTTTGTTTCATCCAGGGATGTCTGGCCACAAGAAGATTCTGCCTGTGTGCCTAGGACAGGTGGTCAAGGTCCCCTCCTGGTCCTGCCTACTCACACTGTCCAAACCCAGTGGCTAAATGGAACAAGGAGGGAATTCCTGAAAAGAGAATATTGAGACAACAAGAGGCCAAGGAGAATCTGGCAGATTAGCTTTTGGTGCAAAATGAGAGATAGGACGAGAGGAGAAAGGAGTTGGGGGAAAATGGAAGGGGAGGTGAACCATGAGAGACTATGGACTCTGAAAAACGATCTGAGGTTTTTGGCAGGGAGGGGGGTGGGAGGTCATGGTACCAGGTGGTGAGTATTATAGAGGGCACGGATTGCATGGAGCACTGGGTGTGGTGCAAAAGTAATGAATACTGTTATGCTGAAAATAAAAAATAAAGTTAAAAAAAAAAAAGGAGAGACAGGGCTTATTCACAACCCTTGAAGTCACGCAGGTATCCTGGGTGAGTAGCTTAATCCTCTCCAGAGGAGTTGTAAAACAGGGTGAATGAGGCTATCACTCAAGACAATCAGTAAAAAAGAAGAGCATGTATTCTCTGTCAAGCCAGATAAAAA
>NW_026739555.1:147812-148000 GCF_022355385.1 Mustela nigripes
GTGGGATCCTTGTCTGGTTTTGGGATCAAGGTGATGCTGGCCTCATAAAATGAGTTTGGAAGTTTTCCTTCCATTTCTATTTTTTGGAACAGTTTCAGGAGAATAGGAATTAGTTCTTCTTTAAATGATTGGTAGAATTACCCCGGGAAGCCATCTGGCCCTGGGCTTTTGTTTGTTTGGAGATTTTT
>NW_026739556.1:0-1121 GCF_022355385.1 Mustela nigripes
GGTCATTTGGCATTTTCACAAGAACCACAGAATATGAGAGCCATGCCCAGGACCTTTATAAAAGATGAGGAAGACCAGAGAGAGGCAGTGACTTACCCAAGGTCACAAATTATAAATGGTGGCAAAGCAGGTCCTGGAGCCCTTGGAACATGGTGGTTCTTTCCTGAGGCCTCCATGTACAGCTGAGCACTTGTGCTCTCTACAACATGGGTAACCATACACAGAAACCCTGACCTTTCTTCTGGTGAAGTCTTTTGGCCACAGGGCCAAGTGACCTGAGTTTGGTCTTTGTATAAGAGAAGTGGTTATAAGTAGGACTCGGTTCACTCCTCTTTCATGGTAAGCCTTTTCTAAAACCCAGATTGGGCTGTGAATCCCAAGCCCATGTTTGGGCTTCAGTAGCACTCTGTGACTCATGAATAACATTGTGAAAATTCTCTTGACTAGTGGTTCCCTGAGGACGAAGGCTCGTTTTATTTATTTTATACCCTGGTTTAGTCCTGAGCAAGCACTGGGTATTCAATAGGAGCTCCTTTTCTTGTCCTCGGTAATTCAGCTCATTAAGCATCTATTAGGCACCTGATGTTTGCTTGTTGCTGGCCCATTTCATCAAGCTATAGGAGGTCTCGCTATTTATTAACCAAGCTGACCACTTTTTGGCTTAAGAATAAGACTGGATGTGGAGTGACTGAATCCTGAAAAAACAACAAACAATTTATTGAGTGCCAGGACCTTTGTAAGCACTCACGACAACCCCAAGAGGTAAATACTATTATTATACCAGTGTATAAAGAGAAACAAGATGAGAGTTTTAAGTAAGGTTACACCACTGATGGCCTGCAGACCTTGACCATGTAATTCTAGAACACGTGCTCCTAACTACTGTGCTATGATGCTTGCAGTATAATTAAAGAGAAAAGTCTGCAAGATTGCATTTCCCAGGGGCACCTGGGTGGCTCAGTGGGTTAAGCCGCTGTCTTCAGCTCAGGTCATGATCTCAGGGTCCTGGGATCGGGCTCTCTGCTCAGCAGGGAGCCTGCTTCCTCCTCTCTCTCTCTCTCTCTGCCTGCCTCTCTGCCTACTTGTGATCTCTCTCTGTCAAATAAATAAATAACATCTTA
>NW_026739557.1:0-879 GCF_022355385.1 Mustela nigripes
TATGGTTTCACTTATTTGTGGAGCATAACAAATAGCATGGAGGACATGGGGAGGTAGAGAGGAGAAATTGGAGTTGGGGGAAATTGGAAGGGGAGGTGAACCATGAGAGACTATGGACTCTGAAAAATAATCTGAGGGGTTTGAAGGGGTGGTGGGGTGGGAGGTCGGGGGAACCAGGTGGTGGGTATTAGAGAGGGCACGGATTGCATGGAGCACTGGGCGTGGTGCAAAAATAATGAATACTGTTATGCTGAAAATAAATAAAAAATAAATTTAAAAAAAAAGAATACTAGAAATGTGTTTAGAGTGGTAGGTCATGAATTCAGTTTTGTACATAGTGAATGGGAGGTGTCTGTGGGCCATCCAAATGGAGATGTTGGGTAGGCCCTTAAATATGTGGGTATAAAACTGAAAGGTAGGGTTGACCTGAGCATATTGAAGGCAATGGGAAATCTAGAAGGAAGAGAGTAATCCTAGTACCAAACTGTGAGACCTTTCTTTCTATGTTTAAAGATCCAGTGGAGTAGAAGCCTTTCCAAAGGAAACTGAAAAGGTAGAGTCAGAAAGAAGGAAGAAAAGCAGGAAAATTTAATGTCGGAACCAGGAGGAAGTGAATGCTTTCACCAAGAGTATGTGGAACATTTGTGACAAATGCCTCGGAGAGGTCAAGATGAAGATGGAGAAATGTCCACTGTGGTAGTAGATTTCCGAGAGCAGTTTGGAGAGAGCCCTGGATGCGTAAGCCAGGTAGAGGTGGGGTGAGGAGCAAGTGGCAGGCAGGTAAGGAATTGAAGCTATTTTGTCTAAACAACCATTGAAGGAGTTGGGCCAAACAAAAAAGTGGCAGGCAGTAGCTGGGAAGAGGGCCATGTTTTCAAG
>NW_026739558.1:0-356 GCF_022355385.1 Mustela nigripes
CTCAAATGGTATCTCAAATTTGTTTCAAATTATAGATGAAATAAGACTGACCACGGGTTAACAGTTGAAACTGAGTATGTGGAGTTTTTTACATTTTTCTCTCTACTTCTGACAATTTCTTAATGAAAAATAAAAAACAAAATGGGTTTTGGCCAGGAAAAGTGTTGATCCCTGACTCTAGTCTTAGACTTTCGTTTTTAACAGGTCCAGGGTGAAGACCTTTAATCTCCATTTTTTTTTTTAAAGATTTTATTTATTTATTTGAGAGAGAGACAGTGAGAGAGAACATGAGCGAGGAGAAGGTCAGAGAGAGAAGCAGACTCCCCGTGGAGCTGGGAGACCGATGCGGGACTCGA
>NW_026739558.1:65356-67000 GCF_022355385.1 Mustela nigripes
AAAAAAGGAAGTGATGTTAGTCTGCTGTCCCCCATGTTTAATGAGCCCAGGAAGAGTCTATGAAATTTTAGGACCTCTAAAACCATTCATTTAAAATAAATCAATCCCAAGAAGATGAGATGAGCAGCAAGTTTACTTTCCCCTGAAAACGGCTCAACTCTTTACTTTGGACCTATGGCTTCCCCGGCTGCCAGTTAGGACCCTGCCGCTGCCTGTGGTGAAGCTCCACCCACCATTCCAGGTGGTCAGCCCTAATGGAGCACAAGCCAGTCACCGAGTTTTTCTTTTGTCCTCTAGTGCTGAGGAAAGCTGAGCACCCAGTAAGCCCTCAGTGAGATATTGAAGAGAGCATCTGCCGAATCGCCACATCTTCCCTGGCTCTGTGGGGGTGTGTTTGGAAATATGAAAGACTCAAATCTCAGCCATCAGTCACTTGAGACAAGCCGGAGCTCCCTTTTTTTACAGGAGGGAAGAGGTTGCTGACATTGAACTATTAACATGCTTCTCATCATTAAGTTTTCCCTTGTGCTGTTATTGTTACCAGTCCTGTCTGCCATTGCAGCTCTAGGGTACAGCTGCTTCCCATGTGGTGGAGGCGTGGTGGGAGCTCCCCAGCCACAGGTCTACTCTAGATAGATGCCTTTGAGGGGAAGCGCCAGTCACGGCGGCAGGTAGGGAACTGCAGGGTCCTCTCCCCTGGGGGGACCAGTCCTTTCCTGAAGCCGTGTCCAGGTAGTCACCAGCACCCTAGACCAGACTGGGAATCCCAGACTGAGAGTCACGTCTCTGTGGGGACGGGAGGATATGTAAGCTGACCGTGGAGGCTTCCTCCCACCTTGAGCGCCTGTGCGCCAGGGGAAGCATGTGCTCTGGGCGTAGGGCAGCCATCCAGCCTCAAGGACCCGCCTCTCCTTTTGCCTTTGCTGTTCTTCAGTAGTTCATGTGAAAGAGGTGATGGTATCCTAGAATAGGAAGTGTATGGAGAAGGAGAAAATTGGACAGACTCTAGATATTTTGGGAGGGAGAGATAACATGACTTGCAGATGTGGGAGGGTGAGAGAAGAGGAGGAATATAGATATGCTGACTACCAGATTGTGAGCTTCAGCTTCTGGAGGATGTTTTTACCAAACTGAGATGAAGACGACTTGTGTGGGGGGGAGGCAGGGGGCAGGGGAGGGAAGGCAGCTCCATTTGTGAACTGTCAAGGTCAAGATGCCTATTAGGCAATGAACTAGACATCTAAAGAAAGCACAGATGTATGAGTCCATAATGCTGGGAAGAGCCTGGGTTGGAGAAAATGTTGGAGTCAGCCGTGCAGAAGGTGCGTTTTAAACCGGGAAGCTGGATAAGATCAGATAAGATAGTGATACAGAATGTTGTAGTCAACCGTGAAGTGCTTTACACATGTACATATGATGTTATTGTCCCGTCCATTTCTAGCTGAACCAACACTAGTCCAAGTAAATGCTGTCTAACGCCAGGCCAGTCCTATGGAATGTGACCTGCAGTCCTATGAGGAAGCCATTCAGAAAAGGAAAGGGAGGGGGCTGGCCACAACCCCTCCCAGCACCCAGGGAGGGCTGCTGGGCTCACTTGCGCCCCAGCACCGCTGAGAGAGCCTCATCCTCCAGGCTTACTGCCAG
>NW_026739559.1:0-382 GCF_022355385.1 Mustela nigripes
AAGAAAAATCATATCAATAAATGTGGGAAAAGTATTTGACAAAAATCTAACACTCATTCATGATAAGAACTCTCAGTAAATTAAGAATAGAGGGAAGTTTGGTCAATTTGATAAAAAAAAAAAGATCTTCAGAACACTTATCTCTGATGTCATAAATTATAAGGAACTCAAAGCTTTTCCACTAAGGCCAGGTAGAAGGTGAGAATGCCCCCTCTCACCACTCCTTCCATTGTTCCATAAGCCCTTAAGTCCTTGTTAATGCAGTACAAAAAGGAAATAAAAGCTGCACTGATTGGGAAGGAAGAAATTAAAACTGTCTTTGTTCACAGATAACATGATCATCTATGTAGAAAACACCTCCCCACAAAAAAAAAAAAAAAAA
>NW_026739560.1:0-618 GCF_022355385.1 Mustela nigripes
TACCTAAGAAAGTACATTACCTAATCCAATCCATAAATATTTATGGAGTTCCTAGACAGAGTTAAGTAGTTTTGGTGCTACAGCTACATAGCACACAAGACAAAGATAAATCATTGCCCTCATAGACTTTGTGCTGTGCGTAGGTGGAGGGTGGGCAGGACACAGATGATAAATATAAAAATAAAAGTAATAACCAAGGGGATCAGGAATGCTGGGTAGACATCATTGAGAAGGTAGTAATCTGAGCAAAGCTGTGAAGGAAGTGATAAAGTAAGTCACAGAGACATGAGCTAGGAAGAGACAGAGCATTCCAAGTAGAGGAAACAATCAGTACAAAGATCCAAAATATGGAAGTTTTTCTAGCATGTTAAGGATTAAGGAAAAGGTCAAGGTGTCTGTTGCTAAGTTAGTGACCAAAACTAATCATAGATGAAAGAAAAGAGATAATGGGGTCTAGATTATGTTCACCCTTTTAAACCATTGTAATAATTTTGGCTTTTGCTGATGAGTAAAACAGATTTGTTTCAGGGCTAACCTGAAGTCACTGTGATTACTCACTAAGAGCAAAGGGGTAAGAGTGGAGGCAAGGAGACTAGGTAGGAGGCAATAATCTAGATG
>NW_026739561.1:0-17212 GCF_022355385.1 Mustela nigripes
AGCTTCATAGAAATGGAGAATAGGATGGTGGTTGCCAAGGGCTGCAGGAGGGGGATATAGGTCAAACTTTCAGTAACAAAAGTAAGTTCTGAGGATCTTGTATAGAACATGGTGACTATAGTTAATAACATAGTATTGGACATTTGCAAGCTGCTGAGAGTAGATCTTAAGTGCTCTTACCACGCACACACACAAAGTTAACATTATGAAGTGATGGCCAGGTTAATTATCTTGGTCTTGGTAATCGATCCACAGTGTATCCCTACATCCAATCATCATGTTATACACCTTAAATATAGATAATTATATTTGTCAAGTGTTCTTCAAATAAATTGAAGGAAAAAAGAAAAAAAGTTGCTTCCAGAATCTCTTTTGAATGTGAAATTTTTAAAAAATGTTATTTCACTCTAGATTAGAAAGAAATACAAATTGAGGGAGCATTAGATAGTTGGAAATGAGCCTATATCCTGCTTCAGTATTCCTTGTAAGAAGTAACACTAATTTTGCATAGAAAAAAAAAGAATATGAGAGTACATATTTATAATATGGAAAAATTATAGAAGATGTGAGATTTTTTGGCTTCACTGAGTATGGTCTTTGCAGGACAGACAGAAGTTACTTCAGATTTTCTGAATTAGGGAATCATTGTAAAAATCTACCCAAGATGATTTTTTTTTAACAAAAAGACAAATAAAGACTGTATATTATTTTAAATTAGGAATCAGATAGGATTAGAGTCCCGTTACACTGAAGAACAAAAAATAATTTATATGGAACCACACTGTTGATCAAAAAAATAAACTATTTCCTTGAAATTAAAATACCCAAGCGAAGTAAATTAAGCCAGCTAAAGAATTGTACTGTATACTCACAACATGATTTATCTTACCGTAAACTTAATGAGCTGATAGAAATTGGGTGGCATCTGTCATAGGAAAAAAAGAAAATTGGAAGTTAGCATCTTATTCTATAATTTGATATCTATTTTCTAGATTTAGAAACAAATTTCATGTGTGAAAATGGTTTAAATGAAAATTGAATGTGAAAGTATTCTACTCTTTCATTTTTACCACAAGTACTTCTGTTGTGTTCCTTATCCTTTCCTGCTATGAAATCCACTGTTTTACGTGTCAGTCACACTTGGAGAAAAATTAAATTTCATTTTAATCTTACTGAACTGTTTAATCAGTTTTATTATGCCTACAAGAATTCATCTTTAAATAACTTGTCAAAAGCTCTCTGCAGAAGAATTGAAGAAGAGTAACATCTGATTAAAATGCTGAGTAAAAATATTGTCAAATAAGTAGCTTCCATACTGAATGAAATAGTGCAACTTCCCTTCAATTCTTTATCCATATTTTGTATAGTTTTAATATAACATGATGTGATGTTCTGTTTCTATTTATATTACAGATTGCATTTCACGATTTAGTAATTCAGATCATTCCATGTCCCTTATTCATGATAATTTTTTCGGTAACCATCCCTTCTGTAACAATAGAACAATTGTTCCTCTTTGTGTCCTCCACTGAATTGCCCTTGTTTTCAAATAGAATATTCTGCAATTATTGTCTCTAACCTGTATCATTAATTTCCTGTGTTTATTCTGTCCTTTTTATTTGTTTGTTTTTGGACACACAGATGCCTTAAACACAACCATCAAGAAAAAAACAAACAAACAAAAAAAAACACCCAGCACTCTTCCACCCCCACTCTCCATACATTACTTATATCCTGAATTATGTCACATCACGAAGTATTTTGTGTATATTTGCTATTACCATGCACAACGCATTCTTTCTGTAACTTATTCCATTCAGATGTATTAAAGTCTCCAATGGCAATATGAGGCTGAAGTCAGTGACTCATTTTTAATTCTTCTCCCACTTGGTCTCTCAACAGCATTTGATGCGATTGGCATCTCCCTTCTTTTCTTCATGAGGGTTTGTTTCCTCAACCTCCCTGGACACCACACCCATTCCTGTCATTCCTTCTTCATCATCTGCCCCAACACAGTTTTCTTGTTTCCCCCTCCGGGAGGCCTCCAAATGTCTGCGTGCTCCAGTGCTCAGTCCCCAGTCCTCTTTTTTGTGTGTAATCTCACTGACTGTCAGGACAGTAATAAGATGTGCAAATGAATGAATTTCTAATCCACAACCCTAGCCAGGAATTCTCCCCTGAGCACTGATGTGCTGTATCCAACTGCCTCCTTGACTCCTGCATTTAAATATTTAAATAGTTCTTAAATTGCCAAATTAGAACTATAACTGTATTTACCTCCCTCAAACTGCTCCTCTGGATCCCTTCTCATTAATTTATTCAAGCGCTGTTTTGAGTGCTAACGTGTGCCAGACACCAGCAGGGCCATAGGGAAACAGCAGAAATGGTCTGCCTGGCTTAGGTAATAAGTGGGCATACTTTCTGAAAAGAAATTTGAAACCTCACAAAAATACCTGAAATCTTAATCATGCAATGGGAAACCTAAACAATGTCTGTGAAAAAAGAGGTGTCTCCATAAATTCTAAATATTTTCTTTGATTACCATTGTTTTTAAATACATGTAAATTTAAATTAGGACTTTTTTTTTTTTTTTTTCATTTACCTTGCAATAAACCTTTCACTCTATCTGGAAGTTTATATGAATAACTTGCAGTGGACAGTTTGCCTCCAACCCGCACAGATTCAGCTTTCCCTGTTGGTTCAGAAAGCCCGCAGTGCCTCCAATTCAGCTGGCCTTGTTTCTGTTTGCAGCGGTGCCTCCGCACGCCGTGGTAGGACACATTCTTGTTTGGAAACAGAATATTCAACATGAACAGCCACAGTGGAGGACTTACACAAAAATAAAATCTTGGATTCCTCAATTCGGAAATTCCATAGCAATGTTTAGGTATTTTATTCCTGTTCAGAATCTAAAACAATGAAACAGTTCAAGGTGTTGTTTTGCTTGATAAGTGTACATTTTCGTTTCTATGAAAACAGGTTTAGCAAATGTGAATACCGCCTTTAAAACTGGACATCATTCCTCTTCATTATGGCTAATTATATTTTAAAGCTAAATAATGAATCAAGAAAACGATAGTCCTTACTGACTATCATCTAATTGTTTTTCAAACAGTTCTGTCAAGTGGAGGGGAAGCTGTTTAAGAGGACCTCCTGCAGGGGTTTATTATGCTGCACACACAACTGGCAGAACAGCCTCTGAAGACACAGGAAGTTGGAAGAGGGCAGGAAGAACACCTAATCGCAGTTATCACTAGTTCCAGGATCTCAGTTAATAATGTTAAGGGCTTCTTTTCTTTTCTTGGTTCTGCTCTCTTGGTTTCAGTCTGTGGTCAGTTGACTGCAAATCTCCGTAAAAGCTGCAAGTCCAGCTTTGAATGCTTTGGTAGCTTATAATTTTAGTAATGAGAAAGACCATTTCTTTCCCATCAAATCCGTATCAACTGTTAGGGTTGGTTTCATTGGTTCAATTCAGGTCACACAACAATAACTGGGGCCACACATATGGAGTATTCTTATACTGTGGATCTTCCTTCGTTTGTGGTGAGGTTATGTCCCAATAAACCCATCTGAAGTTGAAAATATTTTAAGTGAAAAAATGTAGTAAATACACCTAATCTACTAAACATACCTTAAACTAACCTACATTAAATGTGCTCAGAACACACTTATTTTAGCCTACTGGCAAACAAAATCATCTAACATAAATCCTATTTGATAATAAAGTGTTGAATAGCTCATGTCATTTTTGGAATATTGTACTAAAAGTGAAAAACAGAATGGTTGTATGGGGACCAATACAATTTTGTATTGTGATGTGTATTGGCTGTTTACCCCCAATCCTGTGGCTGACTGGGAGCTCTGGCTTGCTGCCCAGCATCACCAGAGACGAGCCTACTGCATATGGCTCACACAGGAAAAGATCCAAATGCAAAACTCGAACAAGGGTTTCTACCGAATATGTAATTGTGAGGTAGAAAATTCTAAATTGAACCATCTTAAATTAGGACCATATATAGTCTGAATTAAGTCTATACTTCTTTTGTTTGAGGATTCTCTGTGATAAACTTAGTATAATCACACTGATTTAAGTTTTGAGATTAATTCCCAATAGAAAATAAAAAAGAAACCTGTCCCTACTGTATGATAAAATAAAGGAAGACAGTAAATAAAATACAAAATGTGGCCCATCATAAGCATTGAAAATATGCACTTTTTTCTTTTTCTTTTTCTTTCTTTTTTTTAAAAATATTTATTTAGAAAGCACTCAAGAATATCTTTAGAGGATCAACAGATATGCACACACATTTCCCTACCTTTATTAATATTGCCATATTATTTCCTAAAAGAATGACATATTTTGCAAAAGAGCATGGAATAATTGAATAAACTATGTTTACATTCATTTCAACATTGTTACATTTTTTATAAATTTATGTATAGAAAATTATAATTCATTTTTTAGTACTGTAATTTTAAAAATTTCTAGTGCTGTTATTCCTAGTGTGGTCAGATATTCTTTTATGAATATGGCTTTTTCACTGTTATTTCTTATGTGAATTGCTTCTTTATGCCTCTTTTCCATTTACCTATTTTAAATGTTATTGGGTTTTATATTCTAAAAACAAATGTACTTCTTCATTCTTCTGTGTCTTTTTAATCGACTAATTACTTTTCAGAAATAATCAGATATAAAGTAACTACTAACTGAACTACTACTGAGAATATATGGTGAACAAGAACATCTGGTCACACCCTTCCTGGAGCTAATTTTATTATGTCCTCTTATATTTCTCAGAAGTATAAACAATGTTCATAGTCAAACATGCAAATGTTTCTTTTCTAAATTTTTAAAATATTTATATCTTTAGAATAATTTTCTAATGATTGTGATTTATATTTCTCAAAGTGTTGTCTCTCTGAACACTTGTGCCAAATAAGTTAAAGTTGATATTACTGGAAACATGTTCTATAATCATATATGTGTAGTAATGTTTGGGTTAAACAAAGTTAAATAGGTTTCTCCTACTGCAATTCTTCATGTCTATAAAGTATTACTAAATAATGCGGAGAAAAGGAATAGTCAATCATAGTTCTCAAACTTACTTTTTACCATTAAGTCCTTTCTCAGTATCATTAGTTAGTGGTTAATTCACTGGATTTGCTTGTGTAGCATTTTTAATATTAAATAAAGATTTAATTTTATCACCCAGCTAGAGCATCATTTAATAAATGATATAAATTGTAGACATTATTTTACCCAAATACCTATGTTATTTTTATTTTATTTTACTTTATTTCATTTTACTTTATTTTATTTTATTAAGTAGACTCCATACCCAGCCAGCATGGAGCCCAACACGGCGGGTTGAACTCGAGACCCTGAGATCAAGACCTGAGCTGAGCTAAGAGTCAGACCTTTATTTTAATATGACTGATTAAATCTCTTTTTTTGCTGTTTTGTCAGAATTACCACCATATATTAAATTTATATGTAATATTCAGTGTTTCTGGAATTTTTCTACTGATAGAGAACTTCACAGATATTAATGTATTTTAATGGCCTAATTTGTTTTTTACTATTAGCTTACTCTTTTTTCTTTGTTTCTTTTTAAAAATAATTTTTTCTGAACTTTTGAAATCTATTTTTCAAAGGAATTTTAATATATGAATTTTCAGCCTATAAAATTATCCTACTAGTATTGACATTTTACTGTACCAAATTTATGGATCAACTTAGTGAATATTCACAAAGGAAGAATATTTACCATTTTTCCTCCAAGAAAACTATATGTCTTTCTGTTATGCAAATTTTAAATTCTTGTTAGAGATCTATATTTTATTTTGGTAATTTTAGGTAATATTTTTGATCATTTTTATTTTATTTTAGTAGTAGACAATTATTCTGTATATTGATTCTTTTAACATTTCTCCATCAATGTACATAAGAAAGCTTATGTCAAAGTTTTTTTGTTTATTTATTTATTTATTTGTTTGTTTTTATTGTTTTAACGCTAGTAAGTTAAGGAACAGACTTCATCATTCATATTTTAACATTTTTTCAAACAGAAATCACATGCAATTGAACTAAATCTTGCTGTCTTAGTTTTTCTTTTATGATAAAATAACTTGTGTATATAAACTAGAGATGATGTTTTCGGACAAGATTATTTTGTGTGATAAATGACTATGATTATAAGATATATTATGTATTTCACTCAAAATAAATACACACATACACACACATATATATTTTCGGCTTAAGTAAATTTCTCTAAATTATCTTCTGATACATATGGAGAATATTTTTATTAAATTATAGTAACTTTTTTCCCTATCTTATACATTATTCAGATTGATCATAAATCATAATAAATTTAGCTCTGAATTACTTTAACCTTTTAAGAAAGCATTAAACATGCACCACTACACTTCTCAAAGAATCAGGTTTTGTGATGATATTGGGCTTAAATTTAAAAATCTGTACCCCAGACAGCTGGGGGTTGTCAGACTGATCTGTATATAAGGAGTTATGCCAATTCTTCTAGTAATTCACTTTGTGACATGAGGCAAATTACTTTCACATTCTAGACCTTGGATTTCCAAATGAACGTATGAATCATGTACAAATGTTTGTATCCTATGCAGTGTTGTTTTGGGGGAACTAACACATTCTAATACACAGTCACTATAACTTTTAAGACTGACACATATCCCAGATCTAGAGCATGATAAAGGTAACGCAAAACTGGCCAATCTGAACTCCATTTCCATGACAACATTCACATTTCAGTGAATTGCAAATTTATAAAACAGAAATTGGCAAGTATTTCAAATTGGGGCTTCAGTCAATAGAATCAATCCTAAAAGTTTTTCTGACATTTTGGGAAGACAAATCCTCTTCCTGCCAAGATTTTGAAGGGGGTAGAGTTTTAGGTTAAGGCTGGCAAACATTTTTTTCTGGCTGGGAATAAAGCCAGGAAAACAATGTGGAGAGAAACAATTAAGAAATGATAATAAAAGTACAAGACTCTTTTTTGTAAATACTTTATGCCTAGTTGATATATTCTATTGTGTATTCATCAGTCTTTCTCCAAACTCATATTGTAGCCAACCTGTGTTTGTAATTAAAAACAAGGGTAGTTCTGACATATCGCCTGTTGTCACTTACAGTTATGTGTAAAACCAAAGTGCACAAGAAAGACATATGCCAAACGTTTATTTGTTTATCACACATGTAAATCACTTCTTTACTAAATTATATGTAATTTTTGAATTCTGGAAGAAATTCACTACCTCCCCACTTTTTTTTTTTTTGCTAGTCATAATATAATGGCTGAAGATATACACTTTTTCTTAGGTTTTTAGAAAGACCAACTTTATTAAGGTATAATTTACATACACAATCCATTTATTTAAAATGTATAATTCAATAGTTTTTGCATATTACATGAATTGTTACAAATTGCCCTTTCTTAATGACTAATGACATTGAGTATCTTTTCATGGGCTTATGGTATCTTCTTTGAGAAATGTACTCTTCCAAACAACAGCAGAATACACACAGGAAATAAAACAACAACAAGGAATCCAATTAAACAATGGCAAAGGATATTATGCACTTTTAAGCTTAACTTGTCTTATTAACATTTTCCCCATCACTTTAGCCAATCAACATAATAATGGCTGAAGCCCCAATTTGAAGTACTTGCCAATTCTGTTTTATAAATTTGCAAATTTCTACTATGATTTATTCCAACCTACCAATATGACATCACCGAGATTTTACACTGAAAAAGATCTGTGTTGTTACCATATATATATGCACCCAAAGGATTCAAACAATCTCAAGAATACAGGTTATAGTAAGTAGAGTGAAATAATTAGAAAATTATGAATTTTGAATAGATATTAATTTTGGGTTTAATATGACATAGTTATGTCTCATTTACATAAGTTAATTTTTAATAATGGCTGCATGTAACACCTTTAACAATTTGCTCACAACCATCCTAAAAGTTTAACAATTTCCACATTAGGACTTCAATATTTGAGTCACAGTTTCTGGAATTTAAAATGGATAATTTTGAGTACAAATGAGATGATTTGTGCTGAATGGAAAAGAAATTGTGATTCTTTTGAAAACAAAAAGCTCCTTTGGCACCAGTAACCTCATGAACATATTCAACCTCACTTAACACCAATTTCTTTATAAATAAAATAGAATTGATAAGAGAATCTTCTTTATAAGATTATTTTAAGAACTAAATGAGACTTATGAAGCCCTGAGCACAATTCATGGGAATAAAAATTAAGTAATACTATCTATTGTATTACTATAATTATTAAATCATTACTTTTCTTTCCTACAGCTGAGGCCATTAGTTCCTGAGGTAGCATTTCCTCTTTCTTTTGCTCATTGTGTAGAATAAAAATTTTGGCCATTCAATTCTTTCTTGGCAAACTTGTGTCCTCTTGATGGTTTCACTAGTTGTGCTTCTGTGATAATGCTATTGCCTGGCTGAACTTTATTTCACATTTTTGAAACTCTAACCAGCTTTTCCTAATTGTTAGCTCTCTGGACCCTCCAAACATGTGAGTAGTCCTTAGTATCTCCAACGTGCTTCTTTTCACATATTATCGACTGCTATTCATTACCCATAATAATCTCCATGAGAGATTCTGTCAGTGAATTACGGAGTTTATATCACCAGATAGCTCTACTACTGAGGACCAAGAGGATAAACATATAATAGAATGCATCCTTTTACTAATGCAAATCATCATCACTCTTCTTGGGAGCATTGTGTTTGGTAAGATTAGAGTTTGGTCCATTCATCATGGAGAGTTACTCAAACAGGGAGGCTGCTCTTCAGTAATGTGCCAGTTACCCTTGCTTGAAATTAGTCAGGAGAGTTTTCAATGAATGTCCTCTTCCAATTCCAGGTAAAACTAGGTAAAGTAATTTTAAATCTATGCCATTTTCTCAACTATAACTTTAAACATGAGGTTTTACAAATATTATTCCTAAATATGGTGACTATATTTGTTATTAAATTGCCTACATACAGTTTTTTAAAATGTAGTGTTAAATTATTACATGTCTTTTCATTAGGTCAAATCTATATTGAGGTTTACAGTCTTAGATTCCCTGGTAGAACATCTCCCACCTTTTAAGACTCTACACTCAAGCAATTTTAAATTCCTCTATGTGGAATTATAATGATTAGACATTCATTCTGACATGATCTTGATTCACTACATAACATAATATTTATTAGTTTCAAGATTCCTTTGTGAATCTTCAGTTTATTTTGCCAGTGGAATTAAAGCATATTTTAAATAAATTTTCCTCTACAGACTGAAGTTTACTATATGTAGAATGTGCTGGAACAACAGTCAACCTAAGCAGGTAAGAAGTTTTAGGTTATATTACAAGGGCTATAAAGTTGGTAATAAACATTATTTCTGCCACTTATAAGGGCCATAACTTTGAGGTAGTTTTTTTTTTATCAGTGCATTTTCATTTTTCTTTGTTATATACCTATATCTACATATCAAGATTATAAAATACACAAAGTAAAATAATATAAATAATGTACATGATATAAACTCACTGAAATTCAAAATGCTTGGCACACAAGAATTGCTTAGTGAATGCAATTTCCTTTGGCTGGGAGACATAATAAATATAAGAGAACTCACTTATTAACCATGCATTTAATGACTAAGCCTAAATTGCCCCAAATACAGGCCTAGACATTGAGTATGTAGTGGTGAATGGAGCAAGTCATAATCTCTGTCCTGGTGGAGTTAACTTACAAAAAGGTGATTAAAAATCCATCATTATTATAAATGTAATATAATGCATTTTACCGTGTACTCTGTGAGATAAGAGAAATGTTTAAGTTTCTTATGGGAAAAATAATGAGAGAAAGCGAGATGTTTAACAAAACCCAGGAACTATAGATGAAAGGCATAGCAGCACAAAGGTAGACATTTTTCTTTAAAAGCCTTAGTAAATAGGTTGAGGTAAGGAAATTTCAAATCTTTGAAGTGAGTCTTGGTCTAATGGGGGACAAAGTTGACACTTGTGTAAGACAGACCTAATGTTCGCAAGTCAGGCTGCTTTGAAATGTTCTGATGAGCTCTAGCATGGAGTTAGTGTAGAGAGAGCTAACTCTATTTCACCATATGTTATAGAAAGTAAAGAAATTTATAACTGCTTTTATAGACAGAAAAACCTATAGTTATAGATATAGGCATTTTGGTAGATTAGATTATTTTTCAAAATATTCACTCTCCTGACTGTCTTCCATGGAAAGATTATTTTACCAGTTTGTTTGGTCATGTATCTTGCTGTAGGCTATAGGATATTAGCAGATATGAGATGAGCAGAGGCTGAAAGTGTGCCTTTGGGGTTGAATCTGTCTTTTGCAAATCTCCAATATCAATGAGAAGTAAATATGCCTCAGGTAGCTGCACCTCCCTCAATCTGGCACAAGAATAAATTCTTCCTGAACATACCTGAATGAAACTTACAGATAAATATGCAGGTAGAGATAGTCACTGAAGCAAGCCCAGCCTGTGTCAGCAACACCTTAGCAGACATACAACTATGATAACAAGAATAAATTGTTGCTTTAAATCACCGAGTTTGTGTGGTTTGTTATACAGTATGATATCTAATAAATATAGAAATTGGTAACAAAAAGGGAATACTACTTTAACAAACACCTGAACTATGTGACAGCAGAGTTGATGTCAGATAGTGAAGAGAGAGAGGAGACTGTAAGCAAACCATCCTCCTCGTAATGATTGTATAAAGAAAGGGGAGGATTTGTTAAGGATTTATTATCTAAATGTATGGAAAAAACTGTGCAGGATTATCCCTGAAAGAGAATTGAGAATTTAAGGCTATTAAATTAAACACACATACAGATGGTATTAAAATATTTACCAAGTGGAGGGGCACCTGGGTGGCCTGGCCGAAGCCGCTGCCTTCGGCTCAGGTCATGATCTCAGAGTCCTGGGATCGAGTCCCACATCGGGCTCACTGCTCAGCAGAGAGCCTGCTTCCCTCTCTCTCTCTGCCTGCCTCTCCATCTACTTGTGATTTCTCTCTGTCAAATAAATAAATAAAATCTTTAAAAAAAAAAAAAAGCCTCTGCCTTCGGCTCAGGTCATGGTCCCAGTGTCCTGGGATGGAGCCTCCCCCATTGGGCTCTCCAGTGGGGAACCTGCTTCCTCCTTTCTCTCTGCCTACTTGAGATCTCTGTCTGTCAAATAACTAAATAAATCTTAAAAAAAAAAAATACCAAGTAGAAAGGAATAGGTACCCTCTAACTTACACAGGTACAATGAACAAAAGGTGAATTTTGGTCATAAATAACTGGTATGACTGTAATGGTACAAACCAGTTTAACACACACTTTAATTCCAGATTCTTTAGCACTCCAAAGAGGTGGAAAGATTTCTTTATGTTTATCAGAAAAAAAAAAAAAAGTAATAAAGTTGCAAGTAATTTTTTTTTCTAACAGAAAAGGAAATAAGAACATTCTAATTATTCAATAACTTTGTTTACAATTAATTATTTTTCCTCTACCCCAATACTTACAGTGAGGACTCTTTTCTCTAGTTTACTTCTATGATGAAAATAATTAGGTTTGAGTCTTAGCTTTCAATTGCATGATGCTAGAATATAAAATATAAATCCAGGGTCAATATTCAATCAAGGTTTTTTCAGTTAGTTTTATGTTTTATTCTGTAATGGTCTGTTCTGCTCACCTACAATGTGCTGCACATAAGGAAATTGAAGTGATATTTTGAATACTTGCTTGTGGCGTTCTCTCCACTTTAAAAGCATTTCTTACTCTTTACCTAATAAAAATCCCTTTTATAAGATTATTTATTTATTTATTTATTTGAGAGAGAGAGAGAGACAGAGAATGATCCAGAGCATGAGTGGGGAGGAGAGGGAAAAGCAAGCTCCCCAAAAAGCAAGAAGCCCTACGCGGGGCTGATCCCAGCACCCTGGGGTCATGACCTAGGCCAAAAGTAGATGCTTAACCAACTGAGCCACCCAGGCACCCCTGAAAATCCTTTTTTAGGCACATTTTACTTGTTACTCCCCATTTGTTCTATCATATTTTCTGTGTATTTCCTTTACCCTTGTGCTGTGCTCAGAGTTCAACATCTATTGTGCAGGATGTAAGCTCAAGTTCACACTGGTTTCCAGTTAGCTTCAGTAACTGGGAGTCACAGGTAGTAGAACATAGGGAGAAAGGAGAAAGATATTGGGGGATCTTTTTATTTTCCACAGCTATCAGTATTCACTCCCTCCCTCTGGAACAGTTATACTCTGATACAATGATCCCATTCTGGTATTATATCCCAGGAGAATATTATAGGCAAATATTAAAAATGTCACTTCATTTCCTTATTTGTATCCTGATAGGATGGCCAATGGTTTGTAGACATTAATTTTTGTCAATGAATCTTAAATTGAATTGAATTTTAAACTTAAATTTTCTGTGTTTTCTGTGTTTTCCCCCATAGCCAGAATAAATGGGTCTAGAAACCAAGACATGGAGCCAAGTGTAGCTTACTTTAGTATTTTACCTAATAGCCCACTTCTAAAGAAATTTTGTTTCCCATCCCTACTACTTTGTAATTAGTAGATATGGAGGCCTACTAAGCTAAATAGGAATTTCCTAAGGAACATGGACATGGTGAATTCTAAGATACAAGCTCCTCTGGGGTTGCTCTCTCTTTTTTTTCATGGCTTTAACATCTTTCCAGGCATCACTAACCTTCAATAACCTCTTCCTTCTTCTTGTTCCCTTTATTTCTAGAAGTGCTAACAACTTCTTGGTGTTCCCGACCCGGACTTCATCGGGCTTGTTACTGTAGTTAGTTACTGTAAATAATCTTTCTTTAAATTCTCTTTAGTTAAAATCTTTGAGTGTCCTTCTGTTTTCTGCCAGAATTTTGCCTACTATACACACCCATAAAATTCCCCCTGAATATTATCTTCCTTTTTTCCAATTTTCTTTTCTTTAGTCCCTGTCTAATCTCCACCTGCATTAAAATGTCCCAGAAAGAAGTGATTTTATTCTTTGCTACAGATGAAATTTTATTTATATCATTTCAATTACATGACATTTTAATCAGGTATTAAAATCATACTCTGAAAAATGACAATGAACTAGGGATTTTTTAACTGTATGGATAACAGAACTACTTCAGCCTATTGGAATTTTAACTTTCTCAGAGGGATTTCTTTTCCTAAATATCTTTCCTTTATATACTTTTACTAAACAAGGTCATTGAGCTACTTCAATTTCTTTGGCTTAGTGAATATAAATGTAGAAAGGATTTTAGAGCTTAACCAAATCCAGTTTCCCTCAAAATGCTATTCAGACAATTTAAAAAACAAAACAAAACAAAAAAACAAGAAAAACTTCTTTCTCATTGTGGTTATAGACTAAGGCACCCAGGGTACCTGGGTGGCTCAGTTGGTTAAGTGATTCTTCCTTTTGGTTCAGGTCGTGATCTGAGTTCTGAGGTTCAGCGCCACCACCAGCTCAGCACTTTGCACAGAGTCTGCTTAAGACTTTCTCTCCTGGGTGCCTGGGAGGCTCAGTCCTTAAGTGTCTATCTTTAACTCAGGTCATGATCCCAGAGTCATTCATTCCCACATCAGGCTCCCTGCTCACCAGGGAGTCTGCTTCTCCCTCTGACCCTCACCCCACATGTGCTCTCTCTCTCTCAAATAAATAAAATCTTTTTTTTTTTTTTTTTAAGATTTTATTTATTTGACAGACCGAAATCACAAGTAGGCAGAGAGGCAGACAGAGAGAGGAGGAAGCAGGCTCCCTGCTGAGCAGAGAGCCTGATGCGGGGATTATGACCCTGGGATCATGACCTGAGCTGAAGGCAGAGGTTTTAGCCCACTTAGCCACCCACGCATCCCTCAAATAATTAAAATCTTAAAAAAAAAAAATTCTCTCCCTCTTTTCTCTGACCCTGTAAGCACACATATGTGCATGTTCTCTCTCTCTCAAATAAATTACATATTTAAAAACAGATTATGTCCCTCAGTTATGGATGATAAACATATGACTTATTTTTGTTTTCCCCAATGTCACCAATATTACCTCTTAACATAAATAAAGAAAAGATCCAGAAAATTATCTCAAAAGGGAACAAAATTGCATTATTTAGTAATTCTTGCAAAGTAAGTGAACAAAATCTTATAGATTTTGTGATGTACAACAGAGATAGAAATAACTTTGTGTAAATAAATATTATGTGACAAGACTAATAAATAAATGTGGAGTTACCATGTCATGTTCTTGAGGTTTTCCAAGGATCACAATATCTTTGACACTTTTGTCTTATGGACTGTAAGTACAATACAGAACTATCTTGAGTAATTCAGTCTTTTTTTCCCAAGATAATTCAAACTAGGAGTACTCCCTCGGAAGTGAGAAAATTACAATACCTGCCCTCTGCACACACAATATTTGCTGTATGTGGTGTATTCAGAGATGGTTTTTACACACAGGTACATATGTTCATCTTGACTATAAGGACACATGGCAATATTTACATTTATTCCTACACATGGTATTCTAATCATAAGAGAGTGTGCATTAAAACCACTACTTGTATAAAATTTTATACATGTTATTATGTTCCTACACACATGTTACATACATTGCATAAAACTTATAGAAGGGTTATTATGGTCCAGGTATTTTGTTTATATTATTAAGATAAAGTAATATATTAACATTCTAAGGGATACCTACTATAATTATTAGATAAGCATCCTTATTCTCAATTTTAAAATGATAAAAATGGGACACATAATGGATAAACAGTGTGCCTAAGATCACTAGTTAATGAATGGTTGGACTGAGAATCCCCAAGATGTCCAGGTCCAAAGCTTTTGGCCTCTCTCCCTCTCTCTCTCTCTCTCTCTTTTTTTTTTTTTTTAAGATTTTTATTTACTTGAAAGCGAGAAAGAGAGTGAGAGAGAGAAAGCACAAGCTGGGGGAAGGGTCAGACAGAGAGGGAGAAGCTAATTCCTTGCTGAGCAGAGAGCCCAACTCAGGACTTGATTCCAGGATCCTGGGATCATGACCTGAGCTGAAGGCAGACGTTTGAGTGAGCCACTCAGGGACCCCTTTGTCTCTTAATCATTGTGCTGAACCATTTCTACTATATACATATGTCCCCTAAATGACTGGACCTTAGTATGTTGGTCCAAGCTGTTGGATAAGCAGATCTGAGACATTCTTAATAGTTTATTTAAAAGATCACAAATAGAAAGCCATGCTCAGGAAGATTTCTGCAGGCCCCTGAGAAAAAGCCACCATCCCATCCCCTGAGCCAGACAAAGTACATCAATAAACCTTCAGAGGTGAATATTGGTAAGCTTTCATTATTGAAGCATTTCTTAGGGGACAACCTGAGATGATAAGAAGGAGAGAAATAACTTGGTTAGCAAGTTTAGTCCACAGATTACCTGTAGAGATTATACAATGAACACTAGATCTTAGATAAAAGCTAAGAATGGTTGGCGGGTTATACCAGGGAATAATAGTTAGCATTTTGTTTGAGTTATTAAAACATGTTTGGCTGGCATTACTGAAATCTCAAATAAAACATGTAGAGAAGAGGCAAAGTTATAAGGGATTGCTTGTTTTAAACAAAAACTAAGTACCATTTTACTCATAAACAGACACTGGTTTCAAAAGCACATTAGTTTTTTAAAAAATAGTCCATACTCAGAAATAGCCAAAGCTAGTGTCTATAAGAACATTCTGTCTATTGTTATTAGAAATGAATGACATATTCTATTTTCCTTGACATCATAACTAAATTATTATGTCTTTATTAGTACACATTCTTTTCAGTGTGGTCACAATGTGTCATCTAACCTACTTGCTTCCTTTACTTGCATACAATTAAAAATATCCTGGATGTAAATCAGGATAATTTATAAAGTTCCTTTAGGACTCTGTGCCTACACAGGTTTGCTAAAACAAATCCAACCTTTGACATCCAATGAATAAATCCAAATGTAACTCCTTAGTCCAGATCCATGTCTAGGCAAATAAGTGGACATGAAGATGTAGATGAAGCCTGTGTCTATGAGCTTTGGTAGCTGTGGACAACCTGTATTAGTATATTGGGTCATTGCAACAACATTGGAACTTCACACAACATGAGTATCTAACATTTTTAGAATCCTAATAACTAGTGGTTTTAGAACTCTTCCGTAAATAATGCTGTGAACGGTTTAAACAAAAACAAAACCACAACAAGCAAATAAAAAGGTATACAACACCTCTTTGTACATTTTCTGGATTTATGTTATGAGGCATAGAAACATGTGTAGCTACATGTACACATTCATATCAGGGGTACACATATACAGGCATATATGTACACATGCCCAGTGCATGTGCCCACAACTATGTGTACAAATGCCTGAAACCACAAATAAAAATAGAAGCACAAGCCTTTGAGAATGCTCACGATGAGGCTGTACAGAGAAATACACACTCACAACAGGAGACATATATTTATACAAATCTATGTACAAACAGAAATGATAATTTTCAGCTAATAGTAGAGATCTCAAAGAAGGAAACATTTACATTCTAAAAAGAAGTGTAACTCATTAGGCAACTCAAACACCAGGGAATCCTTATTTTTTTTCCTCCACCATGAAAGCAGAAATCACAGGCAGTGAACGTAATATTGTGAAGTAAGATCTGTCCTGGGTGTTCATTCAAAAGCTCTTACAATTCTTTAGAGAACGTTTCTTCCAGAGTTGATTTTCCAAAACTGTAATCAATTCTTTAATCTCTTATTCTGTTAATAATCCCCATATTTAAATTAATCTGCATTCAAGTTAATCTGAAAACACGTAAAGGGAACTCTCAACTTACTACTACATTTTGAGATTCATTTTCTTTTTTCAAGGATTCTTGAATTTATCACATTTATTATCACCTCCTGCATTTTCCTGAATACACCCAGCTATTCTCGAGTTTTGCTCATTCAAGTTAGTGAAAATAATAAAAATAGAGCCATCACTATTTTATATATATATACATATACATATACGTATATATATACGTATATGTATATGTATATATATATAAAATAGTGATGGCTCTATTTTTATATATAT
>NW_026739561.1:92212-94000 GCF_022355385.1 Mustela nigripes
AATTCCCCCCGGGAAGCCGTCTGGCCCTGGGCTTTTGTTTGTTTGGAGATTTTTAATGACTGTTTCAATCTCCTTACTGGTTATGGGTCTGTTCAGACTTTCTATTTCTTCCTGGTTCAGTTGTGGTAGTTTATATGTTTCTAGGAATGCATCCATTTCTTCCAGATTGTCAAATTTATTGCCGTAGAGTTGCTCATAGTATGTTCTTATAATAGTTTGTATTTCTTTGGTGTTAGTTGTGATCTCTCCTCTTTCATTCATGATTTTATTTATTTGGGTCCTTCCTCTTTTCTTTTTGATAAGTCGGGCCAGGGGTTTATCAATTTTATTAATTCTCTCAAAGAACCAGCTCCTAGTTTCGTTGATTTGTTCTATTTTTTTTTTGTTTCTATTTCATTGATTTCTGCTCTGATCTTTATGATTTCTCTTCTCCTGCTGGGCTTAGGGTTTATTTCTTGTTCTTTCTCCAGCTCCTTTAGGTGTAGGTTAGGTTGTGTACCTGAGACCTTTCTTGTTTCTTGAGAAACGCTTGTACCGCTATATATTTTCCTCTCAGGACTGCCTTTGTTGTGTCCCACAGGTTTTGAACCATTGTATTTTCATTATCATTTGTTTCCATGATTTTTTTCAATTCTTCTTTAATTTCCCGGTTGACCCATTCATTCTTTAGAAGGATGCTGTTTAGTCTCCATGTATTTGGGTTCTTTTCAAACTTCCTTTTGTGGTTGAGTTCTAGCTTTAGAGCATTGTGGTCTGAAAATATGCAGGGAATGATCCCAATCTTTTGATACCGGTTGAGTCCTGATTTAGGACCGAGGATGTGATCTATTCTGGAGAATGTTCCATGTGCACTAGAGAAGAATGTGTATTCTGTTGCTTTGGGATGAAATGTTCTGAATATATCTGTGATGTCCATCTGGTCCAGTGTGTCGTTTAAGGCCTTTATTTCCTTGCTGATCTTTTGCTTGGATGATCTGTCCATTTCAGTGAGGGGAGTGTTAAAGTCCCCTACTATTATTGTATTATTGTTGATGTGTTTCTTTGATTTTGTTATTAATTGGTTTATATAGTTGGCTGCTCCCACGTTGGGGGCATAGATATTTAAAATTGTTAAATCTTCTTGTTGGACAGACCCTTTGAGTATGATATAGTGTCCTTCCTCATCTCTTATTATAGTCTTTGGCTTAAAATCTAATTGATCTGATATAAGGATTGCCACTCCTGCTTTCTTCTGATGTCCATTAGCATGGTAAATTCTTTTCTACCCCCTTACTTTGAATCTGGAGGTGTCTTTGGGCTTAAAATGAGTTTCTTGGAGGCAACATATAGATGGGTCTTGTTTTTTTATCCATTCTGATACCCTGTGTCAAAAGACAACTGACAGAATGGGAGAAGATATTTGCAAACGACATATCAGATAAAGGACTAGTGTCCAGAATCTATAAAGAACTTAGCAAACTCAACACCCAAAGAACAAATAATCCAATCAAGAAATGGGCAGAGGACATGAACAGACATTTCTGCAAAGAAGACATCCAGATGTCCAACAGACACATGAAAAAGTGCTCCATATCACTCGGCATCAGGGAAATACAAATCAAAACCACAATGAGATATCACCACACACCAGTCAGAATGGCTAAAATCAACAAGGCAGGAAATGACAGATGCTGGCGAGGATGCGGAGAAAGGGGAACCCTCCTACACTGTTGGTGGGAATGCAAGCTGGTGTAACCACTCTGGATAACAGCATGGAGGTTCCTCAAAATGTTGAAAATAGAACTGCCC
>NW_026739562.1:0-945 GCF_022355385.1 Mustela nigripes
AAAATTGGGAGAGTATATATGTCTATGTGTGTGTATTTGCAGTTGTGTTTGGGTAATTGGATGAGTCACACATTTTCAAACAAAACACATTTTCAGAACAAAATTCTATATGACGAACATAAACATAAGTAAATAAAACCTGTGTGTGGCCTAGAAGTTTATAATAGAAATAAGGAATTTGGAGAGAGAAACAAAGGGTAGATAGGGTTTGAGATTAACCTTGAGGGTTGTACAGAAGTTGAACAGGTGATGAGAGGTATGGAAAGCAGGGTTCTGAAGATAACCCCTTAGCTATCCATTCTCTGTTGAAGCTAATACTAGTCAAGGTACTTGCTATGAAAAGATTTTGCAGATGTAATTGAAGTCCCTCAAAAATGACTTTAAACTACTGGAGATTATCTGAGTGGGCCTGACCCAATCAAGTAAGCCCTTTACATGCATAATTTTATTTTGCTGAGGGCAGAAGTTAGAAAGATGTACTCCTGCTGTCTTTAAGGAACAACACAAATAGTTATGTTGTAAACTTCTGAGGGACAACATCTAGAAGCTCAGAGCAGTCCCCTGCAGTCCCCTTGCAGCCAGCAAGAAAATAGCCATATACCTGCAGGGGAATTTCATCTTTCAATAACCAGTATGACTAGAAGAGGATCCAGACCCTCAGATGAGGATCTCAGCTCAGCCAACACCTTGATTCACCCTGTGAGATCTTAACAGAGGATCCAGATAGCTGTGCCCAGACCCCTGACATGGAAAACATGAGATAATAAATGTATTATCTGAAGTTGCTGAGTTTGTAGTAATTTTTTGTTACATCAATAGAAGCTAACACAACAAGGATACATGGGAATAGTCAGGAGATGAGAGGACTCTAGTACACACACACACAGGTGTATGTATATTTACATGTATATATATATACATGTTTATATATATTTATATGTATAT
>NW_026739562.1:367577-390669 GCF_022355385.1 Mustela nigripes
AAAAAAAAAAGAAAAGAAAAGAAAAGAATTTTTTAAAAAAGAATACACCTAAGAAAAATGTAAAAAAGAAAAAATATATATATTAGATAAACTAGTATAAAATTGTTAAAAAAGAAAAAGGTAACAGTTAAAAAAAAATTTTACCCGAAGGCAAGAAAAAAAAAAAATGAAAAAGAAAAAATTAAATTAACTGCAAGACTAAAAAAAATCACAGGAAAACAGCCATGAGTTCCGTGCTTGGCTTTCTCCTCCTCTGGAATTCTGCTGCTCTCCTTGGTATTGAAACCGCACTCCTTGGTAGGTGAACTTGGTCTTGGCTGGATTTCTTGTTGATCTTCTGGGGGAGGGGCCTGTTGTAGTGATTCTCAAGTGTCTTTGCCCCAGGCGGAATTACACTGCCCTTACCCGGGGCCGGGGTGAGTAATCCGCTCGGGTTTGCTTTCAGGAGCTTTTGTTCCCTGAGCGCTTTCCGTAGAGTTCCAGAGGACGGGAATACAAATGGCGGCCTCCTGGTCTCCGGCCCGGAGGAGCCGAGAGCCCAGGGCCGCACTCCTCAGTGCGCCCTCAGAGAACCGCGCCCAGTTACTCCCGTCTGCCTGACCTCCGGCCGCGGTCCGAGCTCACCGAGCCTGCGACCGGTTCAAGGTAACACGGAGCTGTGAGCTTACTGTCGGCTCTGTCTCTGTAGCCGGCTTTCCCGTTCCAATACCCGCAAGCTCTGCGACACTCAGACACCCCCGATCCTTCTGTGACCCTGCGGGACCTGAGGCCACGCTGACCCCGCGTGGGCTTCACCCCGGTTTAGCCTCTGGAGCGATGTCCCTCAGCGGAACAGACTTTTAAAAGCGCACACCGCAAATATCATTCTCAATGGAGAAAAACTGAAAGCTTTTCCGCTAAGGTCAGGAACACGGCAGGGATGTCCATTATCACCACTGCTATTCAACATCGTACTAGAGGTCCTAGCCTCAGCAATCAGACAACAAAAGGAAATTAAAGGCATCCAAATCAGCAAAGAAGAAGTCAAATTATCACTCTTCGCAGATGATATGATACTATATGTGGAAAACCCAAAAGACTCCACTCCAAAACTGCTAGAACTTATACAGGAATTCAGTAAAGTGTCAGGATATAAAATCAATGCACAGAAATCAGTTGCATTTCTCTACACCAACAGCAAGACAGAAGAAAGAGATATTAAGGAGTCAATCCCATTTATGGTTTTTGCATCCAAAACCATAAGATACCTAGAAATAAACCTAACCAAAGAGACACAGAATCTATACTCAGAAAACTATAAAGTACTCATGAAAGAAATTGAGGAAGACACAAAGAAATGGAAAAATGTTCCATGCTCCTGGATTGGAAGAATAAATATTGTGAAAATGTCTATGCTACCTAAAGCAATCTACACATTTAATGCAATTCCTATCAAAGTACCATCCATCTTTTTCAAAGAAATGGAACAAATAATGCTAAAATTTATATGGAACCAGAAAAGACCTCGAATAGCCAAAGGGATATTGAAAAAGAAAGCCAACGTTGGTGGCATCACAATTCCGGACTTCAGGCTCTATTACAAAGCTGTCATCATCAAGACAGCATGGTACTGGCACAAAAACAGACACATAGATCAATGGAACAGAATAAAGAGCCCAGAAATAGACCCTCAAATCTATGGTCAACTAATCTTCGACAAAGCAGGAAAGAATGTCCAATGGAAAAAAGACAGCCTTTTCAATAAATGGTGCTGGGAAAATTGGACAGCCACATGCAGAAAAATGAAATTGGACCATTCCCTTACACCACACACAAAAATAGACTCAAAATGGATGAAGGACCTCAATGTACAAAAGGAATCCATCAAAATCCTTGAGGAGAACACGGGCAGCAACCTCTTCGACGTCTGCCGCAGCAACATCTTCCTAGGAACAACGCAAAAGGCAAGGGAAGCAAGGGAAAAAATGAACTACTGGGATTTCATCAAGATCAAAAGCTTTTGCACAGCAAAGGAAACAGTTAACAAAATCAAAAGACAACTGACAGAATGGGAGAAGATATTTGCAAACGACATATCAGATAAAGGACTAGTGTCCAGAATCTATAAAGAACTTAGCAAACTCAACACCCAAAGAACAAATAATCCAATCAAGAAATGGGCAGAGGACATGAACAGACATTTCTGCAAAGAAGACATCCAGATGGCGAACAGACACATGAAAAAGTGCTCCATATCACTCGGCATCAGGGAAATACAAATCAAAACCACAATGAGATATCACCTCACACCAGTCAAAATGGCTAAAATCAACAAGTCAGGAAATGACAGATGCTGGCGAGGATGCGGAGAAAGGGGAACCCTCCTACACTGTTGGTGGGAATGCAAGCTGGTGCAGCCACTCTGGAAAACAGCATGGAGGTTCCTCAAAATGTTGAAAATAGAACTGCCCTATGACCCAGCAATTGCACTATTGGGTATTTACCCTAAAGATACAAATGTAGTGATCCAAAGGGGCACATGCACCCGAATGTTTATAGCAGCAATGTCCACAATAGCCAAACTATGGAAAGAACCTAGATGTCCATCAACAGATGAATGGATAAAGAAGAGGTGGTATATATACACAATGGAATACTATGCAGCCATCAAAAGAAATGAAATCTTGCCATTTGCAACAACGTGGATGGAACTAGAGCGTATCATGCTTAGCGAAATAAGTCAAGCAGAGAAAGACAACTATCATATGATCTCCCTGATATGAGGAAGTGGTGATACAACATGGAGGCTTAAGTGGGTAGAAGAAGAATAAATGAAACAAGATGGGATTGGGAGGGAGACAAACCATAAGTGACTCTTAATCTCACAAAACAAACTGAGGGTTGCCGGGCGGAGGGGGTTTGTGAGAAGGGGGTGGGATTATGGACATTGGGGAGGGTATGTGATTTGGTGAGTGCTGTGAAGTGTGTAAACCTGGTGATTCACAGACCTGTACCCCTGGGGATAAAAATATATGTTTATCAAAAATAAAAAATTAAAAAAAAAAAAGATTGTTTAACACTATAATGGTATGGTATAATTTTGAATAAAAGAAAAAAAATACCATGCATGAGAAAGTATTCAGAAGAGTATAAACCAACCTATTTTACTACATCTGTAGCACATGTCATAAGCTGAAAAAATGTTTACTTCTACATTATCCATTTCACCAGTCAGAATAGAAATTCTATGAATTCAGAGACCATGCTTACCTGGGTCACCACTGTCTAGTATGGTACATACTATGAGATCGCTAGAACTTCGTTGTTTTTTACATAAATGTTGACTAGACCTCCGCTGAGCATGTGAATAAACCTAACGGTGTTTTAGCTATTCATAAAAACTCCTGGCTAGAACGCTGGTTCTTTCTGTTTTCTTATTTCTGATTATTTCTGTCCTCTGACTTGTTCCACACAATGACATATTTTATACATGCCACGGAGAGAAAAGCATCCAGCGAAGCCAAGGACCAGGTTAAATCAAGCTTAAGTATGCAGGTCAAGACTCAGATGAAGGGGGATAAGAGCTCCTGAGGATTTGGTTCTGACACCACATTATTAAAATCAAAGTCAATATAAAATTAGCATCATAAAAATAAGGGAGATTTTAAAAATGGTCCACTAATCAGTCATCTCAACAAAACAGCAATGACTCAACATCATCCTTGGTGTCGATGGTTGCGATCATTTCACTCATTTCACTGATGTATAAATTATCAATTTCTAAGCTAATCTCCTGCACACATTGAAACTGCTATTGAATGTTAATTCGTACAGATAACCCTACAATTAATATATTGGGGAAAAGCTATTTTTAAAATTGAAATGTATACCTTTAAAAAAAAAAAAAAGATTTGTTTATTTATTTTAGAGCTCAAGAGTACAGAGGGGAGAGGCAGAGGGAGAGGCAGAGAGAATCTTTAGCAGACTTGGTGCTGAGCGCGGAGTCCACCATGGGGCTTGATCCCATGATGCTGAGCTGAAACCAAGAGTCTGATACTTAACCAACTGCACCACCCACGCACCCCCTGAAAGGATATCTTAATAGACATTCTAAGGAATGTGATTTTTTAAATTAGACCCATATACTGAATGTATTCAGAATGTATTCCAGAATGTATTCAGAAGGCAATAGTCAGGATGGGAGGGGGTTAGCAGAAACAACCAACAGTTTGCATTAGAAGTGACAATGGTAGTACCATATGCTAAAGGCTTTCTCTGGCAACCAATTTTTCACTAGTAATGCAAGTGAAAGGGAACCATCAAAAACCTTTATATGACATGAACAATAAATAGCTTCAGGAACCAGGGCAGTTTAGTCTATAAGACTGTGAGAAAACGCCCGGAAGGGGCATTTCATCATTTCAAATACACAGCACACCGACATACAGAAAACATTTTAGACTTTCAAAAAATACGGCTACAAAGGAGAAAATTAAGACCAGTGGTGGGAATCCCAAGAAAACTGTTTCAAGTTCATTTCCAGGAATACTTTCTAATAGTTGGAGATAGATGCAACGTATCCAATTTTCCTGCATTTTTACAGAAAAAAATAATAACAACAGCAACAAAACTGGTATATCTTCCTCAATAGGTTAAGTCCCTCAAGGGGAAAAATGTGATTTCCCGATTGCCATGCGATTTCCTTGGACACAGCAGAGTTCCTGGCATACTGGAAACCCGCAGCAACTGTGGTGAGGCTAGGCATGAGCTGAGAGTTCCCCATTACTGGGTTGTTCCTGCAGTAAAGGTTACAACATCATCTAGTGCCAAGTCTTCATGATTCAAAATAAAAAGTTCCATTTTCTATAAATATTTCACCGAGTTCTCTAAATAGTTGTTTTCTTCATCTCTGTGTTCTCAGAATTACTTTAAAATTGTATTTAAAGTGTGTGTGTGTGTGTGTGTGTGTGTGTGTAACTACTTAGGACAATTATTAGATTTTACTATAATATATCTAACCAGGCCACTTCACAGGTCAAAATCTCTTAATGCCTCCTCATTACCCACTGGATAAAAGCCAATGTCACTGCCATTTGGGATGTGTTCTTTGCCTACCTCTCCAGTTCCATTTCTTGCTCTCCCTCCCCCTCTCCAGCACTGATGAACCTCCAGACATTCTGAATGTCTGTCTCTTGTTAAAATGTTTCATGCTTTCTTGCCATCACGCTTTTACTGGTGTTACTTTAACTGTGAAGAGTAATCATTGCTTTCCCGATTTCTCTAACTCCTACGCTTTGGTGTGGGTATCACTTCTATCTAAAATCTTCCCTGATTTCAAAATCTGGATTCAGAGTTCTGATAGCATCTGATACTTTCCATGTCCCACCCTAGAGAGGCTCAGCCTTCTTAATTTTCTTTCTCCCTTACCACATTATAAATTCCAGGAGGATAAACATCATGTCAATCTTCTTAATTGAATAAATTTAACATATAACATCACATAGGTTTAAAGTATATGGTGTGCTACTTTGATCCATTTGCATATTTTAATGTGATTGCCAATGAAGTTATATTTATCATATTACATAACAATGGTATAATATTATTGTCTGTATTCAATATATTATGCTTCAAATCTCTATGACTTATTTACTTGCTAGTTGCAAGTGCGTCCCCTTAAATAACATCAGTTTTATCCCTTTCCACTATTTCCTGGTAACTACCATTTTATTCTCCATTTTTTACAGATTAAAAATTTTTAAATTCCACATATATGGGACCCTACAGTTCTTATCTTTCTGACTTACTTCACCCAGCATAATGTGTTCAAGGTCCTTCAGTGTTGTTGCTAATGGGAGACTTATCAAATGTTATATATCCATTAGTGCCTGTACATACCAAATGCTCAATAAATATTTGTTAACAAACAACTGATAGCAAGCTGTTTGCAAGGCATGAATCAATGAGCTCACAGAAGTCCGAGTTTGTGTTTTCTCTTTCAACCTCATGCTCTAGCATAGGAAGCAATCCACACGGTGAGAGGGATTAGATTTAATTATTATTTTTTAATTGTTTTTCCTGATGTATTTCTTAGGTCCTGGCATCAGTGTGCAGTCAATCTCTCTCTCTCTCTTTCTCTCTCTCTCTCTCACACACACACACACATACACACACAGCTCTTATCTGACCACAAACATCTGTGTTTGCCAGGAGAGCACAGTATAGACAGGGCAGTCACCTGAAATGTTATATTGACAGAGCTGTCTGTCATTCTGTGTCTACGTTGAATACACTAATAGGTATGCAAAATGTGGTCCACGGAACCATGTGGCTTATTTTATCTATCACTTACCCTTTGAGTACCTTTGGTAATTGGCTGTGTTGACAGAAGCAGCCAATATTTCGTATTAGAGGTTCCAGTGGGTGCATCATGTGTTGATTGCTTTCTCTGTCAATTCATTCTGGTTGCCCAGCAATGAAATCGAAATGAAACTATCACAAATCGGTAGCTCATCAAAACTAAAGCAAGACGGACAGCCTATTTCTTCTGACAAGGGAATATATCACATGGGTATGTTTTAGCCTCTCTAGACCAATGCACATGAACATTTTCTGGCAGAAAGGGGAAACATAATGGAATAAAAAGGGTGTAAAATAGTCTTCAGCATATGAAAACCAAGTGTATAAATCCACAATCTGATAATTCTTTAGGAACGAAAGCCAAAGCTATTTTGCGTGTGTGCGGATGTGCGCGCGTGTGTGTGTATGTGTGTGTTGTTGGATTTGATAACTTCTATCAGTCTGTATATAATATACATGAAATATCACATTTCTTCTGAAATAGAGCTATACCACTGTGGTCTTCAGACAAAAGGAAGAGGACATGAAGAAAAATGGAAAAATGGGTAGGGAGCTTTAAAGTGAAGGAAATACAGTTAAACTATTTGAGAAGAGAACATTGAACAGAAATCAGAGTTGGTATTCTCTTCTCACAGCCAGGACTGTAGGAGTCTTGCTTTTTTGGACCCCAGTGGTAAATTGAATTTCACTGTGGGTTTACACTCTGCACTTTTTGTCTCTATTTGTCAGTGTAATAAAAGTTGGTATCACATACTGTCATGATTGTTTGAAAAATATTTATTCTAGACGTTTCAATAAAAGTTCATATTTTTATAGAGTATTTGCTATTTGTTGTTTTCAAAATGATTTATTTGGCCTTTTATAACTACCCTGTAAAATGACCAGGCAGATATATTTTATTCCCATTTTAGAGGAGAAAACTAAGACTTATGACTACAGGGTTTACTAATGACAAAATGGAACCAGAATCCATAGCTCCTGACCCGGTTCAATACTCCAGCTATTAATTTTCCCAGAGGATACATACAGCATCTAGAAATGTTTATATGGATTCACTTGGACAACTGTCAAATTAGGAGCATGAAACCTTCTTCACTATATCAAAATAGCTAACACAAATGTGTTTATTTATATTTATCCTCCCCCAAACAATAATCAATCCAGGACCATTCCAAATGAGTCTGAGAGCTGATGTACATACAAGGGGGAAAGGAAAGAACTAACTTTTTTTTGGCGAATCTACTACAGCCTGAGTTCAATATCAGGCATGTCGGAGAATAAGTACTTTGACCCAAGAGTTGGTAGAAGGCAGATCTGTCATGACAAAGCCAATTCCATCACACCGGATTATGTTCAGTCTACTTACAAAGGTCTGGGCAGAAAGTACTTATGCAACTTTGGGACCCTAGGCATACTTGTGATGAAGTTAAACCTGGGTGGGAGTTATAGTTTGCATGGTCTTCTCACCATATGATTTGAAAACATGGCTACATTTTCTGAGTGTTATTTTCTTCCTATAAAATGAGTAATTTGAATAAGATTGTTTACATTATTGATTCTAGCTCTAAAATCACATCCTGTGGTTTTATTTTTTATTGTTTTTTAATTTTAATTCTGGCATAGTTAACATACAGTTTTATATTCGTTTCAGGTGTACAATATAGTGATTCAACACTTCTATATACTCCACAGCGCTCATTGTAAGCGTGCTTGTTAATCCCCTTCATCTATTTCACCCATCCCCTCCCCACCTGCCCTCTGGTAACCATCTGTTTGTTCTCTATACTTTTTTTAAAAAAATATTTTATTTATTTATTTGACAGAGAGAGATCAGAAGTAGGCAGAAAAACAGTCAGAGAGAGAGAGGGGAAAGCAGGCTCCCTGCTGAGCAGAGGGCCCGACGTGGGGCTCTATCCCAGGACCCTGGGACCATGACCAGAGCGGAAGGCAGAGGCTTTAACCTACTGAGCCACCCAGGTGCCCCTTGTTCTCTATACTTAAGAGTCTGTTTCTTGGTTTATTCCTCTCTCTTCTTATTTTCTTTTGCTCATTTGTTTTGTTTCCTAAATTCCACATAAGAGCGAAATCATATGGCACTTGTCTTTCCTTGACTTCTTTCACTTAGCATTATACTCTCCAGCTCCATTCTGTCATTGTAAATGGCAAGATTTCATTCTTTTTTTATGGCTGAGGAACATACTATTTTATATACATACCACTTCTTTTTTATCCATTCATCCGTCTATGGATATTTGGGTTGTCTCCATAATATGGCTATTGTAAATAATGCTGTAATAAATATAGGAGTGCGTGCATACCTTTGAATTAGTGCTTTTGTATTTTTTGGGTAAATACCCAGTAGTGCCATTACTGCATTATAGGGTAGTTCTATTTTCAATATTTTGAGGAATCTCCATACTGTTTTTCATAGTGGCTTGTACCAGTTTGCCTTCCCACCAACAGTGCCTGAGGGTTCCTTTTTCTTCACAAGCTCACCAACACCTGTTTCTTTTCTTTCTTTCTTTCTTTCTTTTTTTTTTTTTTTTTGATTTTAGCTTTTCTAATAGGTGTGTGGTGATATCTCATTGTGGTTTTGATTTGCATTTCCCTGATGATGAGTGATATTGAGAATCCTTTCCTGTGTCTGTTGGCACATTATAGGATTTTATACAGCTCCTAGCCTGTGGGACACAGTGTAAACTGTGTGGTTATGGCAGTATGTGTTTCCACAGAAGCTCTTATCATAATTAGGCAGGGATTTAAATGTTACTTGAGACAAACCAAATTAGCTAGTCAAGGATTTATGGTTATAGTTACTAATGAGGTCACAAATACAACCCAGGAAACAATCATCTTTGATATGCTTCCCCAAGTCATGATGAACAGTAAAGAAAACATTTCAAAACTCTCATTTATCTAGTTTTTTTTTTAATTGAAAGTAGTACAGAATAAGATCATTGATGTGTTAAGACAGACACACTAATTCCTAGATATGATAACATAATAAACATAAGAAAAATAAGGATAATGTGGCATATTACAATTGGACAATCGGTGCCAATTTTGGAATCATTTATCAATAGAATAGAAAAAGAGAATCAAGACTTTAGCTACTGTAATTATTTATGGCTTTTATTCCTCATCTATTTGAAAGAGAGCAGATCTGACCATCTAAGTGACAAAATGGCCTAAGCAAAATACTAATCAATTAGTACCATTATTCTTAGAGAGGAAAAGATCACTGAGGCTAATCAAACATCACCTCTAGAGACAGAGAAGGGAGGTGAAGTGATGCCTCAAATCTTACAGAATTGACTTCCAGAAAGAAACTCCACACTCTGTGTCACTAAAATTCGAGTCTCGTGGATTTTTTTCTACACTGGGTGTAGAGTTTTCTATAGAATATGAACAGATCTTTTGCAATAACAACCATCAAGATTTTCATGGTGCCCTGCTCTATTAACAGGGTGTGGCCAGGTGCCTTGTTTTGCACAATGAGACCCACACAAACAGGGCATGAGCAGATTCTTTACAAGTGCTTGTGCACAGAGGCATTTGTATTTATTTTTTTCTCCTAGAATCTTCTGGCACCATGTGAATAAGCCCAAGCTAATCTGCTTCCTGATAGCAAACTAAGGCCAAGATGTCATTGTCACACCACGTCGGGCAGTCACCCCCAGAAGACTAGGTCACCCAAAGGTGGTCTATGATGCATGAGTCCACCTGAGATTAGCAGAATATGGCTTAGCTGAACTCTGCCCAGTTGAGCCACACAAAGATGAGCTAAATAAGGAGTTGTTATTTTAAGCCACTAGAGTTTGTGGTATCCTTTAAGATAATGCAATATGTATGGATATAATCAACGAATGGCAGCATGGAACCAGCTGCTAAGCCAGACTTCTTGAGTCCTCACCCTTCCTCACCATGCTCTCCCTTGCTCTCCACATAAAACTACACATCCAGCCTTGCCATTCTACCTCATAAGTGACTTATTCTTATTCACAAGTGAACTACTCCTTTCCTTAGAATTCCTCTGTCTCTATCCTAGCCCATGACACCTTATCCCTTGCCTGAATTTCTTTTGTCACACACCCTCCTGTCAGGTAGTCCTCTATCCACCTCTGTTAGTGTCCAAGTTCATCTTCCACTCTGTAGCCAAGGGCATGTTCTATAATTCATATCTGACAATAATATTCTCTTGTTTAATATTTTCAGTGGCCTTCTATTATCCTTAAAACACAAATCAGACTTTATATCTTGGCAAGACAAATACTCTTCTGTTGTTCTTTTTAGTGCAGTATCTCATTTCCAAAATTTAACTTAGCAAGCGTTTGGCCCTCCCAATTGGAGATAACACATCCAACGGGCTCCTGTAAGAAAGTTCTCAACAATGAAATGTATAGAATTTTATGTCAATTCCTTAAAAGGACATTGTGTGTTGTCTACTTCCTCACTTCTTCCATCAGGATGAAAACTAGATCCAGTGCTAAGCTAACTTTGATCTATGATCATGTGGACCTCATCCTAAGGAATGGTGGAGTCACAAGAAGAGGGAACTTGGGTCTTCAGATAATCTGGTAGAACAGAGTTGCCTATTCATACCATACCATTCCTTTTTCTCTGTATGGTCATATAAAAAAGAAATAAACTTCCAACTTCTTTGAAATACTGTATATAAGGTATCTTTTTAGATTTCTTAGCTTGGAGCCTAATTAATATATATTACTTTTATGGATTGTTGGAATTAATATTGCTCCTGTTACTGTCCTGGTCCCACATTTTTCAAAGCTCCTCTTCAGTCTCTGACACCATAATCATCTGCTGTTTTGTCCCTAGAGCATCTATGAGAACTTTTACCTGAGTTTTTCTCTGGGCCAATGCTTTTCTACCTTCTTCTTCTAACTAAATGTCACCAAACTGTAGGCCTAAGCTTAGATAGTATTTTTTCTATAAAAACTTCCTTTCCATCCCCAAGTCTGGGCTATTTTGTCCTCTCAAGTGTGACTTTCATTTTCTGACTCATTCTATTAAAGCACAAATCATGTTATTTTGGATTAGTTTGTCTCTCTGATTAAATAATAGATTCTTTGAATTCAAAAACAATGTCTCATTCACCATCATATATTATATCAAATGATATAGGTAGGTACAGGGCATTATACAAATTGATTAAATAAATTCATGCAAATATATGGAAAATATGCAAATATATATAAAAAAAGACTGGAAAGAAATATATTTAAAAAATAAATAGTAGTGGGGGAATACAAAAGGAATATATATATACCTGGGTAGTGAAGTTATAAGGGATTTGTTTTACTTTATTTATTTCAATATTTTCCAAAGTCTCTGGAATATGAATACTAGAATATTCTAGGGAATATGGGTTCTCTAGAATATGTTATTTTTATAAACATAAAATACAATACAATGAAATATTTTTCTTCTAAAATATTAGGCATTGGAGACAAAAGTTTACTTCTACTTTTGATTTACATACAATCAGAACATAAATATTAACTGGGTAAAATATACTTCTGTCCACTAGTTAAGAGCACTTTAGGCCCAGGCTAGCAAGAAGGAAATAGGAAATATTGTAATTGGCCAATTTTGAAGTTCTAGCCCTGGACCGATGAGTAAAATCAATATGAGCTGCTCTTCCTTTTCTCTGAGATGAATTTGTGTGTACTAAGAGATACACTGAGGATGATGGATATGGCTACAAGAGATTCCCTTGGTGCTTCTTTGAAAAGGCTTATTTGTCCTGCTTTCTACATAAGTTTTCATAAAAGCTTTAAGGATTAGGCTTGTTTTGCAACTGAAATTTCACACTCTGGAGAGACTATGAGAGATTCTTAAGGTCTCATCTCAAAGGACATTGGCATAGAATGGGATTTTATAATCTAAAAATTAAAAACAACCCCGTTTCTTCTAGCCTCCTGAATGAGGTGGTACATGAGCCCTTCATGTGGATCTGGGAAAGGACAGCATCTACTGAAAATATCTGCTTCTCAAACATGGAGCCAAACTGTAGCTCATACATGTTGATTTCTTTATCAGCAGATAGAATATACTCTCTATTTTTCTCCTTTTTGCCCTTGAAATAGATGACTTGATAGAATTTGGTTGGTGTGTATTTAGTTTTGGATTCATCATTGCTAAACTCATTCTCCAGAAAGGTAATGTTTCACTGTATGGAATCAAAGGAAATATCCTTGAAAATCATCAGTCTAATGAAGACTGGTCATTCATTCTGATGAGTTTTCCTCATTTTGTCTCAGAATGAGGACAAATGTCATAGATATATTATACACAGAGAAAGTCTGGGCTAAGGCAAAGGCAGAAATTAATTTAATCTCCTGTTCTAACTTCAACTACCTAAATCATTCAAACCAACAACAGCAATACAAAATTAATAGCTTGACATACTTTTGTATTTAACCTTGAAATATGGTCGGGCAAATTAAACCAATTCAACATGGGAATTCAATCAGTATAAAAAATCCATTAGTGATTGAGACCAATTTATTAACCAAAGAAATGTAAACTCAGTATAATTGCATCACACATTCTATAGCTATAACTCAGCTGAAGGAAATGAAAGGAATTGGCAAAGAGGATAAAAATATTAGGGTGGTGGTATTTACTAAACGTACAGCTTAAAATATTATCAACTTATTTCCACTCACGGGCTATATGTTCAGGTAAATTGCAAAAATTCACTAGTAATTCACTAATAATTCATTAATAGATGAGAGGAAGAATTATACAAATCCATTTCCCATAACCTTACTTTCTTGTGTTAAAACCTTACCACATTCTACTACCATATGGAAAGAAATGAAATCAATCAGATTTGAGATTTGAGATTCCTACCAAAGCCCTTTGATGAACTGCTTATTTTCAATATAACAAATTATTTCTATGATGGAAGTCATAAACTAAACTCTGAGACCTTTTTTTTCCCCCTGAGATCTTTTGTTGAGTTTTCACCCAGAACATTTCAACTAAAATTGATTTAACATATAACAAAATAGAAACATTTTGGGGGGTTTGGAAAGGAATTATCATACATTTAATTAAATCATATATCTGGAGATTAATTTTGCTACAAAACTCTTTTCTAGAAACTTCCTTTTGTGTAAACACTGCTAGTATTAGGAAATTTACTACTTTTAGGAAAAGTCTATTTTATTCTTAGCCAATTTTATCTTTTCTTTTTATCAAGTTGTAAAGTTATTTACATGCTACCTCACTTGAGACTCCAAGGGCAGGGAAGACTCTAAAATTAAGCTATAAATATCACAATTTTTGATGAGGATATAGATTAAGTAGTTTGACTAGAGAGTCAAGGTAATAAATGTAGAGTAATGTTTAGAACAGTAGCTGGCCGACTAAGACCCACAAGCAGCCTGTTTTTATATGCTGAAGAATAGCTTTTACATTTTTAAATTGTCAGAAACAAATCAAAATAAAAATAATGTTTTGTGCACATGAAACTATGTGGCATTTAAATTTCAGTACCCAAAAATAAAGTTTTATTCATACACAACGTCATACATTTGTTTACATATTGCCTAAGACTACTATTGCACTATGATGATAGAGTCAATTTGTAACAGAGATAAAGTTCAAAATATTTAATATCAGCTCTTTGACAAAACAAATTCACTGATCCCTCGTCTAGAAAAATGTTGTCCAATATAAAAATAATGTGAGGCACATATGTATTTTGAAATTTTTGGTAGCCACATTAAAAAACCATAAAAGAAACAGATAAAATTAATTTTAATATATTTTAAGTCAAATATCTCAAACATGATCATCTCAATATGTAATCAATATAAAAATTATAAATGCAATATATTACATTTTTATCACACTAATTCTTCAAAACATAGTGTGTATTTTACATTTATAGCTCCTCTCAATTAAGACCAGTCATATTTCACATACTTAATAACAATCTGTGGCCAGTAGCTACCATACTAAGCACTGTGGGTCTGGATAATATGTCTTCTCATATTCAATCAGGTCTCTAGCAACAAAATAGTATGTTCACATTTGATTGAGTTCATATGTTCTGCCCTATTCTCTTCAATTCCCCCTTCCTCCCTTTCCTACGAAGGCCTGGGTTAAGGGTGGTTTGCTAGAGTTAGGATTTTCAGTTATCAGGGTGTAGAAAAGAGGCACTTCTTCATGGGGGTTGTTCATGGTACCAGTGGAAAATCCTGAAAGTGCATTTGTTTATGTCTACCTAAGTTAAAGTTCTAAATTCTGAACGGAATCCAACAATCTAATTGTTGCCTCTCTACTGCAAAGTAGGAAGAAATGTCATCTCTTTTGTTCTAGAGATAATTTTGTTATCTAGAGATAATCTGTTAATGTAGTCCAATTTGCTTTCTTGGTAATACATCGCACCGTTGATTCTTATTATACCCATGGGAAATATCACCTCTATGTCTTTTTTTAAAAGACTGCAATTAAAGCCACATAAGCCTGTCTTACGCTTAAGTAAGGTTTCTCCTTTCCTTTTTAACTTCTATGTTGTGACTCAGAATCTATGCTCACATGGAATGCTGGTGGTTGACAAACAGGACTGTGTTCCCTAGCTACAAAAAAACAGTATCCGTATTCCCGTTTTGAAGGGGCCAAAAAAGAGAAATTGGTTGATAATGTTGATGTAAGTTTACATTATTTCACTACATATTTTTCTGAATTTTTATTGTTGTTAAGCATCTTGATGGTTAAATGATAATAAAACGTGTAGGAAACTTGCTACTGAAAGAACAGGAAAATTCACCTGTGCATACTTTATTCAAGCACTTTGATTTTTTTGTGGACTTGTGTTCACAGAACTGTGATTTTATAGTATTTTTAATTTGCACAGTAATGTTTTAATGTAGTAAAATTGTTCCCAGATTTTAAGATGGAATTAAACACACCAAAAATGTATGTCATTAAAATACTCCATTTGGTTGTTTCGGATAATAACAATACATTTCCGTGTGCTTCAGTAGTGGGGCATGTTGAAGATCCATTGTTATAGAATACATTTCATTTTTTTTTAAATATTACCATATGATTTCACTCATATGTGGAATTTAAGAAACAAAACAGGGGCGCCTGGATGGCTCAGTGGGTTAAGCCTCTGCCTTCGGCTCAGGTCATGGTCCCAGAGTCCTGGGATCGAGCCCCGCATCGGGCTCTCTGCTGGGCAGGAAGCCTGCTTCCCCCTCTCTCTCTGCCTGCCTCTCCGCCTACTTGTGATCTCTGTCTGTTAAATAAATTTTAAAAAATTAAAAAAAAAAAGAAACAAAACAGATGAACATAGGAGAAGGGAGGGAAAAATAAAATAATATGAAACAGAGAGGGAGGCAAACCACGAGAGACTCTTACTGAGGGTTGCTGGATGAGGTCATTGGATGATGGGCATTAAGGAGGGCACTTGATGTAAAGAGCACCAGTAATATACACAGCTGGTGGATCACTAAATTCTACCCCTGAAACTAAAACTATACTATATTTTAGCTAAAGTGAATTTAAATAAAAAAATTCAAAAAATATGTTACCTTATTCTCTCTTACTGTTTTCACATCAAAGCCAAATCGCTCAATGGGCAGTATGGGATACAGATCCTGAATATAAAACACTTCCAAATCCATTCTTAATTTTTCCATCTCAAACCATAAGATAAATCAAATGTTAACTGCTGCAGGTTCTAAGAAATGATAGCTTAAGATTATTATAATTACGGCTGTCAAAGAATGGTTGCATGTTCTCTCTTAATAAATAATAGGTACTCTCCTAATTTCTCCAGTGAGGCACAGACTGTCAGGAATTTCCGTGAAAATAAAAACTGACAGTATTAATACAACAATGGTAGCTAATATTTTCCTGGGCTTCCTATACAAAACACTCTGTGCAGAGATTTCGTATGTGGTATCTCATTTGATACTCACAACAATCCTATGAGATCACTCCCAATATTGATGCCATTTTACATGTCAGAAAACAAACTTACTGAGGTTGAGTAACTTTCCCAAAGTTACAGTATAGAAGAATACTGATTTTCTCCAATAAAATACCTTTTTTTTTTTTTCTGGTTACCCATTGAGGAGCCAATAGTAAAAATCCTTCTTTTTGCTATGATGGTTTGTTCACTTTTAAAGCACATTTCTGTGAAAATTCTAGCTTTCATTCTAAACCTCTAATGAAAACAATTATTATATATGCTCCCTATTTTCCAAAATAAGTCATAATGTGTGTCTTGAAAAAGTATCTCTGCAGAGCCAGAATAGAAATGACAACAATGGTACATAATAATAAACTGTATTGCAAACTGTGTCTTTCCTGAGGAGTAGAAATCACAAAAAGATGCCACATCCAGATTTGTGTAATTTATAAATAATAAATAAATTGCATTATTGATCAGAGAGTTATCATTTCCATTGTTGAACTTTGCTTCTTTCCTCGTTTCCTCGTTTTTCTTTTCTTTTTTCTTTCTTTCTTTCTTTTTTTTTTTTGTGAGTGTTCCTTTCAGTTACATGGCCTCAAAAAATCTCGTAAACTTTTATTCCTCTCCTGCTCACATGGAATAATTTATCAACCCTTTAAATTCTGGATGGACAACAAATATTATAACCCCATTGTCATTTTCACCTCCTTCACCATAATAAAGGCACTCCTTTTGTCTTTTCAGTTGTAATTGCCTCCAAGGTGAAGGTCTGCACTCAGGCCTTTTCCTTCTGATTCACCTTGAATATTTCTGCAAAATCCCTTTATGTGAAGCACAGTTCTACATAGTAGTTAAGAGAACTCTTCCTGGGGTGTGTTTCCCAGGGTTCAAATCTGGCCCCACCACTGACTCACTCTGACTCTTGGCCAGTCTCTATTAACAGTAGGCCTCGGTTTCTTTTAGCTAACATGGGAATGACAGCTTAGGTTGTTCTTAAGACTATATAAAATATGTGCGGCATGTAAAATAGGGACCAGAACAAAAATAATTAGCTACTATTATCATATTTAGGGAAAAAGCCTTCATTGGTTTTAAGTTTCTAAACATGGTATTCAAGACCCTGGGTATCTGGTTCCAATCTATTTTTGCAATCATAATTTCTCATGATTCCAAATGAATTCAGTTCAACATCTATTTAGCCAGAATCCATCTACATAATGGAGGGGATTTAAAAAAATCAGGCATAGTCCTTACCTGGAAGGATCTTGAATTCTGGTAAGACTAAGGATCATAAATAATTAACCATACTATAGCATATCAAGTACCATGCTGCGGCACATAGCAGGAAGTGATTGGTTCTTTTGAAAAAGCATTTGGGGAAAGAGGCAAAGAAGACAATATTTGGACTAGGCCTGCTCATAATGAGGGTTTTACTAGGGCAGGACATTAAAGAAAAAGAGGAGAGCATAAGCAAAGCATTCACACACGCTATACTCAGTCACAGAGGGCCATATTACATACTTGCCTGGGTGCTGCCCTCCTCTGGTCTTCCACCTTCTCTCCTTATAATTCCCACCTTTCCTTCAGCTTCAACACTTAAAATCTTTTGCATCTCCCTAGGCCCAATTCAGACATTATTTATTCAAGGGAGCCTTGATTTTGCTGGCTAGAAACTCTTTTCATTTCTCATTCCCACGGCAAATTAACAAAATCTTTCTGTGGTGCTTCATAAAGTGTATCGTCATAGTTATTCATTATAGACAGTCTGCTTCTTAAAATTAGGAGTTATATAAAATCCATTTTTGTGCCTCTTTGTAATACCTAGGTAATCTCTGGTAAATATCAGAAGATATTTGTGTGATTAAATAAGTGGGTTTTTAAAGTTCTATTTAAATTTTAGTTAACATATACAACTAATGAATCATTGAACACTACATCAAAAACCAATGATGGGGGCACCTGGGTGGCTCAGTGGGTTAAGCCTCTGCCTTCGGCTCAGGTCATGATCCCAGGGGCCTGGGATCGAGACCCGCATCGGGCTCTCTGCTCAGCAGGGAGCCTGCTTCTCCTCATCTCTCTCTCTGTCTGTCTCTCTGCCTATTTGTGATCTCTCTCTCTGTCAAATAAATAAATAAAATATTTAAAAAAAAAAACCAATGATGTACTATATGTTGGCTAATTGAACATAATAAAAAAATAAGTACTAGTAAATAAATAAATAAATAAAATGAAACATACAGTGTAATATTCATTTCAGGAGAATTCATTGATTCATCACTTGCACAAAATACCCAGAGCTCATCACAACAAGTGCCCTCTGTAATGCCCATCAATCACCTGTCTAGCCCATCCTGGACCTACCTCCCTCTGTCAACCCTCAGTTTATTCTCTATCATTAAGAGTCTCTTATAGTTTGTTTCTGTCTCTCCTTTCTCCCCCACCATTATGCCCATCTGCTTTGTTTCTTAAATTCCACATATGAATGAAATCATATGATAGTTAGCTTTCTCTGATTGACTTATTTCACTTAGCATGATATATTCTAGGTCTATCCCTGTCATTGCAAATGTCAAAACTGCATTCTTTTTGATGGCCAAGTAATATTCTATTGTATGTTTGTACCATGTCTTCTTTATCCATTCATCAGTCATTGGATTTGGGCTCTCTCTATAGCTTGGCTATTGTTGATAATGCTTCTATAAATATTGGGGTGCATGTAGCACTCATTTTGTCTTTTCTGGTAAATACCTAGTAGTGCAAGTAGTGTAACTGTTTTATTTTTAGTTTTTTGAGTAACTTCCATACTGTTCTTAGCAATCAGACAACAAAAAAATATATAAGGCATCTAAATTAGCAAGGAAGAAGTCAAACTTTCACTATTTGTCGATGATAAAATAGTCTATGTGAAAAACCCAGAAGACTCCGCCAAAAAATTGCCAGAAGTAATATGAATTCAGCAAAGTTGCAGGATATAAAATCATTGTGCAGGAATCTTCTGCATTTCTATACACCAATAATGAAGCATCAGGAAAAGAAATCAAGGAATTGGTCCAATTTGTAATTTCACCAAAAACAAGATATCTAGAATAAACCTAACTAAAGAGGTAAAAGATTTAAACTCTGAAAACTAAAAAGCACTTATGGAAGAAACTGAAGAGGACACAAAGAAATTTAAAAAAATAATGTTTTAAAGCCAGGAGGACTTGGGATTGATAAGTGACTTGTTCAAGTCACTTACCCTGAATCTAAGTTTGCTGAGGACAGAAATGATGTTCGGTTTCTCACTACCTCCTGGATATACATCCAAAATACGTCTGAATCAATGTCAAATTATACCAGTAGCAGATGTTTTGACCAAATTCCACTCTTCACAGCTCCTAGATCATTATTGCTTTAAATTATGAACAGTTGTATTATGTGAAATCTAAGAACTATATACATTTCTTAGCATTCTGTGTTAACTTCTCTACTATATGAATAGCTGACATAAATTTATTCATTCACATGACTTTGCATAGATGATTATATACCAACATTTGTATATACTGTCTATTATTCAATGGCTAAAAATGAATGAAAGTGTGTTTGTGCTTAAACATATCCTTCTCTATTTAAAATTTATGTAAATTCTAGACTTAGATGGATTCTATTGAAATCATGTTGTAAAAGAAAGGAAGCACAGTCAGTGGGGACTAGAGGATTGTCATTTAAATGAATAACTTCTGCAAAGAAGGTCAGAATGTGAAATTACAGATTTTGCTGAATATTATATTTGCCTTTAAAAAAATCTCAGCAGTTTTGTTTACTTGAATAGTGTTTCTGTATCTACTTTCATTAGCTAGAGTGCTATAGGAACCAGCAGTTCAAGGAGAGAATCCATTTCCAGTAGCTTATAGAGATAATGATAAGCCATCTTAAAGTCTGGTTTTTATTAGAAATGACTGAAATGCATTATAGGGCAATGGTAACCATAATGGTTGGTTTACCAACCAGTGGGGTGGAATTAAAAATGCATTAAACTTTATACAAAAGAAAGCAAATAGCAGTGAGTCTCTATTGGTTTTGACATAGTTAAATGAACTGTTATTTCACTTCATGTGGTTAATAAAATAAGACCTGTAAAAATAGAAGAAACATTCCCTTTTGGAACTTGAGCAATGTGAAAATCTGTTATTAATGAAATAGATGGCTTCTTTATACATGTGAGTGGTGTATTCATTAAAACTAACACACACACACACACACACATAGGAAGAAGTCTTCTCTTAGAGCAAGTGGCAGTACCACTGATTCTTTTTTTGACTAAGGTGTGATCAAGCAGAGCACACAGAATTAGAAAGTGAAACATAACCCCAAAGAGGAAGGGAATAAATAGCTATGAAACATACCTATGAATTCTAATTATATACTAATTTTAACTCCTGTCATTAATTTCAAGGTATTCCTTGAAACTTTAAGAAGACTCCAGATTCCTGGTATTCCCATCCATGTATCCCATCTATATTCCTATACTCAAAAATGCTTCCCAGGGAAAGGAGATAAGGAATTTGGAGCTTAACCACAGAGGCATATGTTAAACAAACAATTTCCAAAAGTCCATTATTACAACTGTTATAAGTATTTCAATGAAAAAGTGCCGGATGTTATTAGCAGGACCAGCTTCCCAGGCACAGGATCTGGGAAGTCTCAGGAGAGCTTATGTAAACCAAGGCTGAAGACTTGGTTTAATGCTCTCCCACTGAGATCTTGAAATTCTTAATAATTTTATGTTTGAAGTTGTGCATTACAGTTAAGTCCAGTGGTATAATGTAACATCAGATGAGCAGAGGAGACAGTGCAGTATGAGTGTCCACCACCTCTTCCTGCCCCGTTCATATGTAGTACAGCATTCTGGCTGGCCTATGATACATAGGGGTTCAGTGATACTTACAGGATAGAAGGTAAGTATTTTACATCTACAACTGACAGTCCCAAGAGGAACACTTTCTATTCTAACGAGAGCTCAGTGTGAATGCAGAAAGAGGCTAATGTTATTGAAAGAAAGATAAATGACCCAGAAAGCCTATCAGATCCTTTCTTACTCAGTAACTTCCGTGTATCAGCCAACCACTTATGCTGAATACAATGGCATTGAAGCAAAGAGTAAGAGAGTGTGACCCACAGTTCCTTTGTTCTGTTTTGTTTTGTAGTAAGTAATTCTTTATTCATCAGTAAGCTAAAAGTAGAGAATAATAGTGAAATATGTGTATACTAAGAAGTAAAATACAAACATCTAAATTGATTGTGTGCAACATTTTCATTCTTCCTGGAAGAAGGAAATACAGGTACACATACAGACTACAAAACAGGTCTTGGGTAATGCCTATTTTTGCATACGTCTTAAACTCACCTTTGCAATTAAAACTGGCATTGCATGAGATAAAGATGAATGCCAAAATATAATAATTAAATGTTTCTGTTATAATTTAACAATCTACAAAGTGAATGTTAATAAATTACAAATTAAATTTTTCTTAGAATGACATTAACAAATTATAAAAATGACAAATCAAGAGAGATGGAAGAAGAAGGGAAAACCTTTATAATCTAATACCTTTAACAATACTTTTGTTTGGTTCTTTGAACAAGGGGCTCCACATTTTCATTCTGTTCTGGGCTCTGCAAATCATGTGAACGTGCCTGCTGTAAGAGTGTATATCGAAGATCTAACTGAGCCTGGGAAGTTAAGGAAGGACTTCGTGCCAAGTGGTAATTGCTGAAAGAAAGATGAGTAGCAGTGAGGCAGATAAAAAAGGCAGTAGGAGGCCAGGATGGGCAAGGGAGGGTTGGATGTTCCAGGCAGAGGGTCTGATACAAAGACACTAAAGGAAGAAGGAGACAGGAGTGTTTGTGGAACAGATATAAAGTTGGTGTGGTTGGAACTTAGAACAGAAGTGAAGGCACTGAGCAGAGCTTACATTTGTACCCTAGTGCATCTCTGTGAAGAGGGAAAAATGATAGGGCTGAAATGAGGGCAAATGGAATACCCAAAACTGATTATAGCAAAAGCCATCCTATATCACATTATTATTATTTGCCTGGCACTCTGCAAAGGGACTTAATGATATTACCTTTTTGGTCCTCTAATAACAAAGCAAAGCAGAATTTCCTGGCTTTGTTATTTAGACAAGGAAATATGGGGCTCAGATAGATTAAGAAATTTGTCTTACATCATATGGCCAGTGAATAACAGAGTCATAGATAAAATATTCTTTCTGAATATAGACTAGAATATAAGCCCCAGGAGAGAAGAAATTTGGCCTTTGTGTTCTTATATTCTTAGCAATAGACCAATGCCTGCTACATAATAAGCTCTCAGTATTTGTAAAATGAATCAATGAATGGCAAATTCACGTGTCTTCCTGACTTCAAACGGATTCGGTACTATCTGGAGTATTTGGCTGGGATTTCTATAAACGTTGAGAACCAGTAATGTTTCTTTTCAAATAAATTATAAAAAGTGAAACAGGAAAGCAACATAGTCAATTGAAAGAGAAAAGACAGAAAGGTGGATATAGACTTTTCCTTTACTAGTTCTACAGCCTAGGGCAAGTCATTTCCCATGGAGCAGTTAGCATGGGGTTCTTTCCAGAGTTTGCATATTATAGTCTGACTATTCTGTGAATTGTTTGGCAATAATACAACCCAATGCATAGTTTCTCTTTTTCTTTTTCTTTTTTTCATAGTTTCTCTTTAATAACAGAGAGGAAACACAAAACAATGCTGAGGCACCAAATATTCCTCCAACCAGCTCGC